>NC_048224.1:48835894-48859565 GCF_002007445.2 Ailuropoda melanoleuca
TCTGATGAGGAGAGATTGCGGGGTTGTCCAGAGCCTAAATTATTGACTGGGACCCAGGCCGTGCGCCCTGGGATATGGCTTCTTCCTTAAATATTTTATTTATTTATTTGAGAGAGAGAGAGACAGACAGTCAGCAAGAAAGGGAACCCAAGCAGGGGAGTGGGAGAGGAAGAANCAGGCTCCCAGCGGAGAAGCCCGATGAGGGACTCCTTTCAGGAACCCTGTGATCACGCCCTAATCCGAAGACAGGCACTTAATGACTGCGCCACTCAGGCGCCCTGGGTTGTGGGTTTCTTGATTTTTCAGCCTTCCTTCTGGGGGAGGGGCCTGCCGCGCCGATACTCAGGAAACCCTGTTTGGGTAGAGTCTCCGTGTCCCCTGCGAGGGGGGATCAGGATGGGCACCCTGTGAGCCGGTATTTCCAGGCTTTTGCTCTCTGGCGGCTTTCCCTGGTGGTCTGCTATGCCTCTTCAGAGAGTCAGAGCAGTAGGGGCCGAAATTCAGCCTCTGTCACAGAACGGAGGGATTGCGGCCGGTTCTCCACTGATGTTCTGGCTACTTTAACTCTGTTTCTGTTTGTGCTGCTCAACCCTGCAGCATCCCAGGCTGTGCGCCCCACACCCGGCGTCCTAGCCCTCACTTCCAGGGCTGGCGTGTCTCTGTACTTTGTGTTTCTAACCCCGCCAGCCGCCAGCCGCCCTGTGCGTGCTCCCGAGCTCCCGAGCTCCCTGGTTCAGTATGGTTCGCCTGTGCTCTGGAGCGCCAGTTTTCAGTCTGGTCGCGCTTGCACTCCTGAGCTCTCGGTTTCACTCTAGTTCGAGTGTGCGGTCGGGAGCTCCTGTTTTCAGTTTGGACACGGGCGTTCCCAGGCTCACTGCCCCTGTCCGCTCTCTTGCGGGTGCTGGTCTGAGAGTCCAGCCTGCTCCCCAGAGCAAGGGGCTATCACTTCCTGGTGCCTGAGCGCAGAGGCTCCCTCCCCCTTCCCTTTATCTTCCTATATCTGTGCTCGGATTCACAGCTCCCCGCTTTGTACCTCAATATTCAGCACTGGAGATGTTCATTTGTAGAGATCCAGATGTATCTTCCTGCGTCTCAGGCTGATTCTGTGGGTGTTCAGAATGGTCTGGTAGATATCCAGCTCGACTCGGACCAGCTGAGAAAGGGTCGCCTACTCCTCCTCCATCTTTTCTTTTCCTTGCAGAAAGTGGTTGCCTTTCTGTTCATAGAGTTTCTGCTATTCTTTTCTTCATTCTCCAGTTGCATTCATAAGTATTCGGAATGGTTTGGTAGCTCTCTCGCTGAATTCCTGGGACCAGACGAACTTTAGGTCTCCTGCTCCTCCGCCATCTTGGAACGCTGAGCTGGAGCTCAACTCCTGTTTTAAACTGGGTTCCTTGCAGAAAGTGGTGGCTATTCTGTTCTTAGAGTTGCTGCTATTCTTTTCTTCATTCTCCAGTTGAGTTTGTAGGTGTTCAGAATGGTGATAGCTATCTAGCTGCATTCCTGGGACCAGACGAAATTTAAGCCTCCTGCTCCTCCGCCATCTTGGACTCCTCCCCCTGTGGTTCTGTGCAGAAGCTTTTTATCTTGATGAAGTCCCACAAGTTCATTTTATCTTTTGTTTCTCTTGACTTTGGAGATGTGTCATGATAAAGGTTGCTTTGGCCGATGTCGTAGAGGTTGCTGCCTATGTTCTCCTCTAGGATTTTGATGGATACATGCAAAAGACTGAAACTTGACCACTCTCTCACACCATACACAAAGATAAACTCCGGATGAAAGACCTCGATGTGAACACTTTTTTTTAATGCAAACTTTCCCCAACCACTTCTTCACTTTTCATTTTTCTTTTTGATTTTTTGACATAAATAAGTTTTTTCAATTTACATATATGAAACCAATAAAATAATTCCTCCTTGTGACACTTTTGCAGGTGTTACTAGAAAATCCTTCTTTATGCAGAGTTCATGTGAACAGTGAGTGGTTTTTGACTTCAATATGATGTGTTCTTTTTTTAAAAGTTTTTTTAAGGTTTATTTTTAAGTAATCTCTACACTCAATGTGGGACTCAAACTCACAACCCCAAGATCAAGAGTTTCACACTCCACTGACTGAGCCAGCCAAGTGCCCCTAATGTGTTCCTTCTTCATGACAGTTTCAGTGAGATATGATTTGTAGGCTAAAATATTCACCATTTTACACTATACAATTCAGTGATTTTCAGTATGCAGCATGTTATTTTTTTACTGAAACAATGCATGACTTCTAGAATGATATCAAATATTGAAGCAGTTCTCTCCCTCACATCTCTCTTACTTTCTACAGGAGTTTCCTCTCCTCTCATGTCATACAATTATTTAAAAATAGGATGCTGACTACATATGAAGTATCATTCACTCATATATACCATCCACATTTCCACTCAGGGCCTTTTTTCTAATGCTGTTTTCCCCTCCATTTGCCCTTCCTCTTCTCCAGGCCCATACAGCTTACTGAAGTCCCACATCATCTGCAAACAGCACCCTCTTACACAAGCCCACCCTAGTCACCTGGACATGGTCCGCTTTTCTTGTGAGCTCCACTATCCCTTTATCTATTCTTCTCTTCCTCCCCTCCAAGATCAAGAATGACACGGGGGGGCGCCTGGGTGGCACAGCGGTTAAGCGTCTGCCTTCGGCTCAGGGCGTGATCCCGGCGTTACGGGATCAAGCCCCACATCAGGCTCCTCTGCTGTGAGCCTGCTTCTTCCTCTCCCACTCCCCCTGCTTGTGTTCCCTCTATCGCTGGCTGTCTCTATCTCTGTCAAATAAATAAATAAAAAATCTTTAAAAAAAAAAAAAAAGAATGACACAGGGGCACCTAGTTGGCACAGTCAGTTGAGCATCCAACTCTTGGTTTCGGCTTAGGTCGTGATCTCAGGGTCATGGGATCAGCCCCATATCAGGCTTGCACTGGGTATGGAGCCTGCGTGGGACTCTCTATCTCCCTCTCCCTCTGCGCCTCTAAAATAAATAAATAAATCTTCCAAAAAAAATTAATGACATAAAGATGTCCACTCTTGCCACTTCTGTTCAACAGAGGTTCCAGCTAGAGCAATTACGTAAAAAAGGACAATATAAGGCATCCAGATTATAAAGAAAGAAGTAAAACTATGTCTATAAGCAGATGACAGATGTTATATACTTAAAGATTCCTAAGGAGTCCACGAAAAAACCTATTAAAACCAATAATTCAGATTCAACGCAATCCTTACAAAAATCTCAGCCATCTTTTTGCAGAAAATGACAAGCTGACCCTAAAATTTACATAGAAATGCAAGGGACACAGAATGGCTAATATATTCTTGAAAAAGAAGAGTAAATTTGGAAAGATTTGCATCACCTGATTTCAAACCTTACTACAAAACTGTAGTAATTAAGACAGTGTGGTACTGGCACAAGGACACATCAAAGGGATAGAATTGAGAGTCCACAAGTCACGTTTATGGTCAATTATTTTCAGCAAGGCTGCCAGGCCAATTCGACAGAATTGAAAGAATAATACTTTCAACAAATAGTGCTAGGAAACTGGATAACCAAATGCAAAAGAATGAAGCTAGTCCTTAACTCAAACCACATACAAAAATTAATGAAAATGGATCATTGACCTCAATGTTAAGAGCTTAAACTACAAAACCCTTAGAAGAAAGCATGGGAATAAATCTTTCTGACCTTGGATTAGGCGGTGGTTTCTTAAATATGACACCAAAAGCACAAGCAGTAATAGAAAAAAATGGGTAAATGGGATTCATCAAAATCAAGAAAACCACAAACAAAATGAAAAGACGACCTACTGAATGGGAGAAGATATTTGCAAATGATATATCCAATAATGAGTTAATATCAAAAATATATAAAGAACTTACATAATTCAACACCAAATTTAAAAACACTTAACAGATATCTGATTAAAAACAGGCAGAGAATCTGAATAGACACTTTTCCAAAGAAGACATAGATGGCCAACAGACACGTGAAAAGATGCTCAACATCACTCATCACCAGAGAAATGTAAATCAAAATCACAATGAGATATCACCCTACATCTGTAGGAATGACTAGTATCAAAAAGATAAGAAATAACAAGTGTTGGCAAGGATGTGGGGGAAAAAAGAACCCTCGCGCACTGTTGGTGGGAATGTAAATTTATGCAGCAACAATGGGAAACAGTACAGAGCTTCCTCAAAAAATTAAAAATAGAAATCCATATGATTCACTAATTCCCCTAATGGGTATTTACCCAAAGAAAACAAAAACATTAATTTGAAAAGGATATCTGCACATTATGTTTATTGCAGCATTATTCATGACAGTCAAGATATGGAAGCAATCTGTCCTTCGATAGATGAATGGATAAAGAAGATGTGACAGATAGATAGATAGATAGCTATAATGGAATATTACTAGGCCATAAAAAAGAATGGAAGCTTACCATCTGTGACAACATGGACGGATCTAGAGGGTATTATGCTAAGTGAAATAAGTCAGAAAAAGATAAATGCCATATCATTTCACTTATATGTGGAATCTAAAAAAACAAAGCACTGAGTGTTATACGCAAATAATGAATCATGGAACACTACATTAGAAACTAAGGATATATTTATTGTATGGTGACTAACATCACATAATAAAAAATTATTATAAAAAAAAATTAAAAAAACAAAACAAGTGAACAAAATAAAACAGAAACCGACTCATAAATACAAAGGACAATCTGGTGGTTGCCAGAGGGGACGGTGTAGAGGATGGACAAAATAGGGGAAAGGGAGTGGGACGTACAGTCTTCCAATTATGAAAGGAATAAATCACAGGAATAAAAGGTACAGCATAAAGAATACAGTCAATGGTATTGTAATAGTGTTGTATGGTGACAGATGGTAGCTACACTTGTGGTGTGAGCACAGTGTACCACACAGAGTTGTCAAATCACTATGTTGCATACCCAGATATTGTGTGTCAACTATACGTCAATTAAAAAAATGTAGACAGGGACACCTGGGTGGCTCAGCTGGTTAAGTGTCTGCCTTTGGCTCAAGTCATGATCTCAGGGTCCTGGGATTGAGCCCCACATCAGGCTCTCTGCTTAGTGGGGAGCCTGCTTCTCCCTCTCCCTCTGCCTGTCACTCCCCTGCTTGTACTCTCTCTCTCCCTCTGTCAAATAAATAAATAAATTCTTTTTAAAAAATGTAGACAACCCACTGAAAGGGAGAAAATACATGCAAATCATCTATCTGATAACATTTTCATTGAGAATACATAGAGAACACTTACAATTCAACAATAAAAAGATAAACAACCCAATTTTAAAATGGGCAAAAGATGTGAATAGACATTTCTCCAAACGAAATATACAAAGCGTCAATTAGCACCTGAAAAATGTTCAACGTGGTGAGTCATTAGGAAAGCGCAAGTCAAAACAACCACATACCACTTCACTTCCACGTGGATGGCTATAATCCAAAAAGTGGACAATATCAAAATCTCGGCAAGGAAAGAGAGAAAGATGAACCCTCCTACATTGGCAGTCAAACTAAAATACTGCCGCCACTTAGGAAAACAGTTGGACAGTTTCTCAAAAAATTAAACATGATAACTCTTTATCATGTAACATGGCGATTCCATTCCTAGGTGTCTAAGGAAGAAAACATGTCCACACAAAAGCTTGTACATGGATGTTCACAGTACTATCATTCACAACCAAAGAACCAAAGCAACCTTTTGTTTTGCACACAACTGTGGCAATATTCTGCCAACTATAATATCCATTCAGGTCTACCATAAGCAAAGGAAGAACTAATCCGATGTGGAAAAAATATATTAGAAAGAAGTCTTGGGTGCCTAGGCAGCTCAGTCGGTTAAGCAAACTGCCTTTGGCTCAGGTCATGATCCTAGGGTCCTGGGATCGAGCCCCACGTCGGGAGCCCGCTTCTCCCTCCCTGCCACTCCCCCTGCTTGTACTCTCTCTCAGTCAAATAAATAAAATTTAAAAAAAATAAATAAAAGTCTTGTGAAAGATGGGGGCGCCTGGGTGGCACAGCAGTTAAGCGTCTGCATTCGGCTCAGGGCGTGATCCCGGAGTTATGGGATCGAGCCCCACATCAGGCTCCTCTGCTGTGAGCCTGCTTCTTCCTCTCCCCACTCCCCCCTTGTGTTCCCTCTCTCACTGGCTGTCTCTATCTCTGTCAAATAAATAAATAAAATCTTAAAAAAAAAAAAGTCTTGTGAAAGATGAAGGGGAATAGGAAAGTCACCCCCACGCAGACCCTCCACTTACGGAAAGCACGGTTCAGCTGCCGTGGAGGAGAGGGACAGGATCCCCGCCTGCTGGCTCGCAAACTGGCCTGGCTACACGGAGGACACAGGGAGACGAAGGAAGGAGGCCACTGGGATCGGTAGGCGGCAGCGTCAACGAGCGAGAGAACTTGCACCCAGGGCACGTCTTGTCGTGGGCGCCGCAAGTAGATATCCGCACCCGCCGTCCGGAATCGTAGACGTTTGCATAGAGAGAGGCCTCGTAGGCGTTCGGTCACTTTGCCGTCCAAAGGAACTCGACAGCAACTCGCTCTCTCAAGGCTGCGTCCTTGAAAATGGCTCCCACGGTGGGAACAGTGGGCGGAGCTACGTGCGGACGGCAGGGTCAACCGAAGGTCACGTCCTCTCCGTGACCTCCTCCAACACTCCACCCCTGGGACCCGGGCTTACCATCTCACGCGTCCTCGGCTTCCGCAGTGTGGCCGGAGCGGTCTGCAAAGGGGGCTGCTAGCATGGAAGTGGCTGTTGGGTGGCTATCTGGCTGCATCGGAAGCAGATACCATAGCAACAGGACAGGGACGTAGAAAAGAAAACACTGATTAAGGTAATGATTCCCGAAATAAGTAACGTGTTTTTCCACCTAGAACCCCACGAGCCAAACCGCTGATAATTATTAAGTCCCCTGCGCTGGGGGTCAGTTCACTCAGGGCGTTCACTTGCGTCCTGGTGTGATTTAATACAGACGATACATAAGGATATTGTAACAGTGTTGTATGGTGACAGAGGGTGGCTACACTTGTGAGCATTGCATAACACATAGAGACGTTGTATCACTATGATGTACTCCTGAAACTAATATAACATTGTGTGTCAACTGTACTCGAATTTTTTTAAAAAAGGGAGGGGGGAGAAAAAAGAAAGGCTACATTAGCAGACTCATCAGATATGAACAAACACCACACTGTTTACAGAATAGCCCAGGTGCCTCCTTGCCAGGCAGTAATAATGGCCAAGTCCATTCTATTTGGGAGGACAGCTTGTCTCCTTAGAGCGTTTCAGTGTTCGGTAAAGACAGGTTTTACCGACTATCATTTAAGACTTGTTTACCAACTATCATTAAAGCTTATAAATTTAGTAAGGACTTCTACCTTTTAATGTCCTCCCGGCAAAATGATCATACCAGTAGAAAAAGCTTCATGTCCATCTGGCCTTGAGGAGAGAGAGAGTGGCAGTTTTTGCTACCAAGGGGTGGGTTCTCCCCTGTGCCCAGGGAAAACCCAGGATGTACTGACCCAGCAACCATCCAGGTGGAAGGCATAGCCAAAATTTCTTGCCATACAACACTGGGTCCCATTTGGGGCTACCCAATAAATACCAGGCCAGGCCAGCCAGTCAGTACTATCCTTCAATGTGACAGAATGACTGCATAGTTCCAGTGATATTCATCCCATACCCCTGGTGCAACTGGGTTGGTTCTGTTCTCAGTGGTTTTTCTGTTCTGTGCCAGGTGCTCAAATATCCATAACCTAGTGTAGGCTACATGAACCCATCCCAAATCTGAGTGCCATCACCCATGGCTCTGCGGGTGGTAGTTTTAGGACCCTTCCGGTCAGCAGTTTGATGGGCTGCCTGTATAGTATATCCATGCCCAGTGTTACTGATAGAATGTGCCACGGGCCAGGTTTCTGGATCAGCATTAATAATATCAGATGAATTAAGAGTACTAGTCCTAGCCTGTTCTTCCCTAAATTGCTGTGTTAGTGCCTTCTAATCCCCTCCCCAGAGTGGCGATGGCACCATGGCAATCCCGACGAGCCAGAGAAGGGCAGCTGCCCACATACCCAACAGCTGGATTCACGCTTTTTGCCGGGCACACAAGTGAGCCCCACTGTAGAAAGGTCCTTCTATCAAGTGCCCATTTTGTGACCGGACACCACGGGAGCAGCAGGTATCTAAAGCCAAAAAGACAGATCTGTAGTAGGAACGTGTATGAGAAGGTTTTCCCTGTGTGTAAGGATTCCACTTGTGGCCTGACCCTTAGATGTTAATGTGGCTGCAGCTTTACGAATATGCCTGGTTGCACACACCATGCATGTTGCCCAGGAAAGGTAGCCCTGCCCCTAAGGATGGCAGCCTGGCTTCCACAGTGACAGGGGGAAAGGTGGGGTTAGACCAGACAGTGTCCACACAAACCAAAGCATATTTAGAACATTCACTTAAATGGAGGGGGCCAATGTATCTATTCACCAATCCTCACCACTTGGGAACTCTGGTGGATGGTTCTAGACTCAGGGTCCTGGGACTGAGCCCCCCATTGGGCTCCCTGCTCACTCCCCTGATTGTGCTCACTCTCTCTCTCTCTCTGTCAAATAAATAAAATCTTTTTTAAAAATCACCTATGCCTGGGCCCACCGTAAGATCATGGATCTCATTTCCTGAGTGCTGACTCCATGGCTGGCCCTGGCCTCTGGATGCTTCCAGTCTGCTGCTGCATCATGTGCAGTCACATTCCCTCGTCCGTCTCAGAATCGTGCTCATGTATATGCTTCAAGACACACACAGGGCAACAGTGTCTCTACAGCAGAGACAGGAAGGCTTCCTGCAGAAGGTGATATTGAGCTCGTTCTCCAACAAAAAGAGTTTTTCAGGTAGACGAGGAAGAGGCTGGACATTTCAGGCAAGAGGAACAATGTTAAGTGTTAGGGGAACCACAAGAAGGATTTGTATTGGTGGAGATCAGAAAGCATAATAAAAAAATATTGAGCCCAAAGAATGGATGGGCAAAGCGAGCCAAGGGAACCGCTCTCCCCAAGCAGCATGACTGTCTGGCCCACATGGAACCTGGGGACCTATTAACCAAACTTTTCCATCCTCCCCAGGCACCAAAGTGTGAGTCACTCCTGGCATTCCCCTGCCACCAGGTATCATGGAGTCCCCAAAGGATGTGGAGCGGGAATCTCCACGGAGTCTAAGACAGCAGAGAGGGAAGGAGTCAGGATGAAAACAGAAAGAGGCCATTCTTCCAGGGCCCAAGAAGAGTATAAGTCCCCCCTGTTCCTATGTTGCACTGGGGACGTCCCTGCTACCTGCCCCTGCTGTTCACACCCCAAAGGCTGGATCGGAGCTGCTCTGCCAGAAGATCTCCCCACCCACCTCCACTTCCTAGGTATGTCCTAACAATCCAGTAACCACACACCATCATGGGGACAGAGGCTGGTATCTGGACTAAGACGAATTGAATGCCTGTGTGCTGAGGAGGAATGGGCTAAGAACTCAGGCTTGCTGGGAAATAGCCAAGTCCCGTGCTGAGAAATGCCAGGAGGCCGTCCTCACCAAACTGAAATGTGTTCCTGAGTGTAGTGGAGCCTGGAGAGAGAGGATGACTCAAAACAGAGCTCAGCAGAGAGAAAGGAGCTAGCAGGAAAAGAAGCCTCCAGAAAGCTAGAATCTTAAGACATCAGAGCTGAAAATGCTCTCCACTATGACCTAGGGTCTTACTCCTTAAAGCATGGCGTCCAAACCAGCAGCATCAGCAGCATCGGGGGATTGGTTAGAAATGCAGAATCTCAGCCCCCGCCCAGAGCTTCTGAGGCCAGATCTGCATTGGCCAAGATCCGCAGGTGATTCCTAGGCACACTCAAGATTAAGAAGCTCTGCTGCTCAGGAATCCCAAATCATGCAGCACACCGGAATCACCTGGAACATTTTTTTCAAGTACAGATTTCTGAGACCTGCTCTAGATCAACTGAATCAGACTTTCTGGACACTTGTGCACAACCATTTATTTTTACCCAAAGCTTCACCAGTAATTCCAATGACAGAAGTCCATAGAGTAGACCGGAAACCACTGATCTGGCCCAATCTGCCCAATCTAAAGATGCGAGGCCAGAGACAAGACAGTGGCAACCACAGGCTTGGGTGATCTACTAAGCGATCTAGTTAGAGTATCTGCCTGGAGACAAAGAAGTGGGATTTGGAGCCTGATATGAGTTTAAGCCCCAGCTTCATCCCCTCATGGCTATGCATCTTGGAACAAGTCCCCATTCTTTGGAACTCAGCTTTCTCACCTTCAAGGAAAGATACCCTAGAATATTCTCATGGGCAGTAAGGCAACGAGAGAAATTAATAGAGAATTGACTCTGTGTTTTGTGTATGTGCATGCATACACACACACATACACACACACACTCCATAATAGCTACATGAAGTTTGGGGATCCTTGCACTCAAAAATTTCAAAACAACTTAAAAGCTCTGAAGCTTCATTATCCCCATTTTACAGATGGAGAAATGGAGATGCACTTGAAGCAGCTCTACTCCTCACTTGGTGAAGGTGAGTAGTGTTTGTTTTCTGGACAGAACACAGAAACACACAAGAGGTTGACTACCAACTGGATTCTGAATGCAGAATGTCAGTCATCCAGTGGATTTGTTCATGGAGAAGAAGTAGTTTCTCTACCCCTAGAAGCTTTCTGATCTCCACCAGTGACCCTACTAAGGAGAGGAAGATCCCTAAAATTCTGTATCCCTAAGGCGAGAGGGAAAAATTAGGCATAGTCCCAAATGCTTGATGAGGTGAGAGAGATAAACACAGGTAATTATAAAACAATGGAGGAGGGTTTTAATACAGGGTCCAGTCACCGGGGTTCCAGCATGAGAGGTTGGGCAGTTGGGTGTTGAGTTAAAGCTTCCTGGCAAAAAGTGACTCCGCATCATGAAAGATGAGAAGGATTAGTTCTGGATGTGTGGATGGAGCAAAAGTGATGCAAATTTTTGAAATGCCCTGTGTCTCTTTAGCTGGGATCCCATCTTTTGTTGGAGCCCAGCAGTATGGTTCATATACATAAAAATGTACATACATATACATAAAAATCATCTTGTACTTTTTCATTAATTTGTATGTTTCTCTGAAAGTCATGTTTTCATGCCAATGTGTTTTTGAGATTTCTCCACACCGATACGTAGAAGTTGAATCCATTCCTGTTTAACTCCAATGCAGCTACTGATAAACATTTAGGCTTGGCTAATCCTTGTCCATTACAAACAGTCCGGGAGTGCCTGTACCCTTGCGCATATCTCCTTGTATACGTGTGTGAGAGTTTTCAAAATAAACACCCAGAAGGAGAATTACTAGGTGTTATGGACCGATTGTGTCCTCCCCAGTTCATATGTTGAAGTCCTACCCCTCAGTGTAATGGTATTTGGAAGTGGGGCCTTCTGGACAGAAATCAGGCTTAGATGAGGTCATGAGGGTGGGGTCCTCATAATGGCATCCGTGCCCTTGTAAGAGAAGATCAGCTTGCTCTCCAGCTCTGTCTGCCGTTTGAGGATACAGTAAGGAAGCAACCATCAGCAAGTCAAAAAGAGAACCCTCACCAGAAGCCAACCATGCTGGCACTCTCATTCCAGACTTCCCAGCCTCCAGAACCCTGAGAAATAAATGTCCGTTGTTTGAGCCACGCAGTCTAGGGTGCTCATAGCAGCCCCAGCAGATTAAGACACTAGGGTATGCACACTGTGGGTCTTTAACTGCCAGATTCTCTTTCAAATGTCCCAATTTACATTTCCACCAGCACGACCTGACCAAAATGTGACATCATGAAATTTTTTCATCCAAGCTGCCCTTTGTAGGAAGACCATCATCCTCGCCAGGCACAAGTAGGTGCCAAACATGTAAACTTCTCTCTAAGAAAGGGGAAAGACCATTTACCTAGCTCCAGCCCCCATGCCGCACACCTAGAGCCTCTTAGAACTCTCCAATGGAGGTAGTCTGATTCCTAACATACACATAGGAAACAAGCTGAGAGAAGTGAAGTAACTTGACCAAATTTACACACCAGAAAGCAGTGGACACTGGACTCAAAACCAAGTCTGTGTGCTGCTTATGTTCATATGCTTCACTTTTATACATGCAACTAACACTTGCTGAGCGCTGATTATACACCAACCCTGGGGATACACAAATGAATTGCAGGGTGTGATGTAATATTCGATAAATGTTGGTTGAATGAATATTGGGTCAAGGAGCTCCAAGCCCACAGGAGAGACAGACACAAAATGTGTGAATAGAAGGCTGATGTGCCATGACAGACATAAGCGTCAGTGCAGCGGGGCACAAACAAGGGAGTAGTTTCATTCCCTTGGCATGCACTAGGTAAGCCTCGGAGATCCGCTTTGCTAAACACACAAAGAGCAAATGGATTCCAGGCAGAAGGAGCAAGTGCAAAAGCACAAGAGTGTGAAACGATGTTACACTTTCTGGAAACTACACTACTTTTGATTGCCTGAAAGTTGCTTCCTTCCAGTAGTGAAGCAAGGCATTAGTTCAGTTCAGTTCATTGATCCTTCATGAAAATGCCTGCTGTGTACCAGGCCCTGTGGGAGAGAGGTCCTTCACATGCATTATCTCATTTAATCCTTGCACCCTTGTTTCCCATTACACAGATGAGAAAATTAAGGCTCGGAGAGGTGGAGAGTCTGGCCCTGGAATACATTCAAACCTTCTGTTCTGTCCACTCCTTGTTGTCTCCCTAAGATACTAGACCACTTCTGCACTCTCTTCACCCAGGTCTTACTCCAAAGGAAATATGTCCTCCCAGAACCTCAAGACCCATTGCTAGTTACCCTTTGGGTCAGGAGACTTTTTCTGTCCATTTCATTGTCTCTTTCCCTCCTTAGGAAACTGGGAAGCAGAATGCATCTAGAGTCACAGAGTGTTCCATCCTTGGCCAGATGCTATCACCCTACCCATCATTCATTCATTTAACAAACATTTGGTGAGCACCTACTATGTGCTGGGCAATGTTCTCAGTACTGGGGATAGAAAACGGAGTAAGACAGACAAGATTTCTGCCCTCAGTAAGGTTAAGTTGCAGTGACTCATCAGAGTTAGAAAGGAAGGTTTGGAGAGGTTATGTGGCTTCTCTAAGGACACATAGCAATCTTGTTACATGAGTAGGATGGAAGCCCGAGTCTGCCTGCCTCCCAGTGCTTTCTCCTCCGTCCTCCATGATGGGCATAACCTATCTCTTACATCCCTCTTGCTTTACCTCTCCTTAGTCTCTGTCCAGCAGGATGACTACAGAGAACTTCACCTGGGTTACCCCTGCTGAATTCATTCTCCTGGGCATCACGGATCGCTGGGACCTATGCGTGACCCTCTTCCTGATTTTCCTGCCAGTCTACCTGGTGAGTCTGCTGGGAAATGTGGGCATGGTGCTGCTGATCCGTGTGGATGCCCGGCTGCAAACGCCTATGTACTTCTTCCTGGCCAACCTCTCCCTGCTGGATGCCTGCTATTCCTCAGCCATTGGCCCCAAGATGCTAGTGGACTTGCTGCTGCCCCGCGCCACCATCCCTTACACAGCCTGTGCCCTCCAGATGTTTGTGTTCGCAGGGCTGGCTGATGCTGAGTGCTGCCTATTGGCAGCCATGGCCTATGACCGCTACGTGGCCATTGGAAACCCTCTTCTCTACACGATGGTCATGTCGTGGCGTGTATGCCTGGCCTTGCTGGGAGCATCAGGCCTGGGCGGGGCAGTGAGTGCCTTTATCCACACGACCTTCACTTTCCGCCTGAACTTCTGCCGCTCCCGGGAGATCAACAGCTTCTTCTGCGACATCCCTCCACTGCTGGCCATCTCCTGCAACGACACCAGTCTCAACGAGCTCCTCCTCTTCGCTGTCTGTGGCTTCATCCAGACAGCCACTGTGTTGGTCATTGCCGTGTCATATGGCTTCATTGTTGGGGCTGTGGTTCGCATGCGCTCGGCAGAGGGCCGTCAGCGAGCAGCCTCTACCTGCAGCTCTCACCTCACGGCTGTAGCCATGCTGTATGGGACACTCATTTTCATGTACCTGCGTCCCAGCTCCAGCTACGCCCTGGACACTGACAAGATGGCATCTCTGTTCTACACTCTTGTCATCCCAGCTCTCAACCCGCTCATCTACAGCCTCCGCAACAAGGAAGTCAAGGAGGCGGTCAGGAGGTCTTGGAGCCGATTCTGCTGCCCTGGTCCAGAGCACCAGTAAGAGGTCCAAGGAGCTTGGTTAGAACTATGACAAGATAAGAGGATGCTTTCTGGCCCCTGTCACTGTGGGTAAAGATAGATGAACCTCTGCTTGGGTGTCTCTTGACATTGCTGAAGGGACTAGAAAGGGGAGAAGCTTGCAGAAGGAAGGCAAGAATCTCCCAAGAGGGTTAATCTAGGACAAGACCTAGAGCCAGAACCAAGATCAGGTTAATGTGGCCGTTAAGCTGCCTTAGGTCCCTCAGTGTTCAAAACTTGAGGCCCTAGATGTTACCAGGTGAACTTACTGGAGGTATTTGCCCCTTGTACTTCTAGAAGGCTGTTTCCCAGAAACACCAGGTAAAAACTGTGTTGGCTCCAAGTGTTCCTAGATTCTTGCCCTTTTAAGGTTCTTCATGACCAGTAAGGCTGCTCCTGCTCTCTTGGACCCCAAGAGAGCATCTTCAGAACCCACTCATGCCAAAGAATGGGACTGAATCTGATAAAACAAATACCCCTCCCTATTAGCCTATATATTCCATCTCTCAGGGAACTGACTGAACAGCATGGGAACAAACACAGGCTCATTCCTTAAAACCCAATAGTTAGGTTAGAATCTGGCCCCTGCTTCATTAAGTCAGGCATATGATAAGATTAGAAAGGGTCAGAATTATGGATGTGGTTAGAATAGGGTTAGGATAAGGGTTCTGGTTATGCTTAAGACTACAGTTAGGGTAGGGGCTCCTGGGTGGCTCAGCTTTAAACGTCAGCCTTCGGCTCAGGGAGTGATCCCAGAGTCCTGGGATCGAGCCCCGCATCGGGCTCCCTGCCCTGCTGGGAGCCTGCTTCTTCCTCTCCCACTCCCCATTTGTGTTCCCTCTCTCATTGGCTGTCTCTCTCTCTCTGTTAAATAAGTGGAATCTTTAAAAAAAAAAAAAAAGACTACAGTTAGGGTAAAGACAGAGCCAGGGCTGGATTTGGAATTTAAAAGCAATCAGATAAATTAAGGATTGAATTGAAGTTATATACATTTGTTTGATTTTAATTAGTAGTAGGTTTGGGATAAATTTGGGAGTCAGAATTTGGATAATTTTGAGCTCTTATTAGAAATAATTGAGGTTTAGTTTTAGAGTACAGGACTAATTAAGGCTGGAGTTCAGGTTTCACTTTTATTGCTAGAGTACATTTGGGTTAGAGTGTAGTCCATATCAGAGATCTGTTAGAAAAATTAAATTGATGTGTGGATAAGGTTCGTGATAAGTTTAGGTCATGGTCTAAAGTTATTGCATCTAATCTAGGTTCGGAACTAGATGAGAGTTAGACATAAGAAGAGTATTTTAAGTATCAAATTGTCATGTCTTGGGTCTTAATTTAAAATTTATTTTGTGTTATAGATAATGATTCATGCTTAGGGGTACAAGATGGTTATTGGTGCATTTACAATTCATTCACAGTTATGAACATACTCAGATTCGCACGTGGTGCAGTACAATAAACTGCTCTGTGTTTAGATTACAACATCCAGAGGCAGAATCAGTGTTAGGAGAGGGAATGCCATAACCCTGACCTCTTGGGTAACCACAATGCTCTCAGCTTGGGGTCACTCTGGACCCTTCTGACCCAATGATCTTGGGATTTTCATCTACCCAGAGTTCACAATTTTGACAGACTTTCTTTGTCTTCCTGACTCAGTTACACATGGGCGAGGCCAAACCACTGCATTCTGCCTGGGAAGCCCCTCCATGCAGAGGAGCAGGATAGGAACGGACCCCGGGAATTAGAGCAGTAGTGGAGGAAAGATGGAGCATGGCCAGAGCCAATGCCAGCTCCTGGCTGATACCCCCTCCAGTTGCCCTGATTTGGCTGTGATGAGACCAGGGGTGGAGAGATGTGGTTTCAAACTCTAATGGCTTCCCACAGAGTCTCTTCCTTCCTCTCCACCTCACCACTCCAATTTCTATTCAAAGAGAAATCAGCCCCCAGGCACCGAGGCTACAGGAAGACCAGAAGCTCAGCCGAGCTCCCTGGGAAGGTGACGCTCCTTGTTACCAGGACCAGGACCGTCCCTCTCAATACCTGCGGTCTTCTTGGGGGTCCTAGTGTCATGGAGGGAGGGATATGCACAAAACTGTCTCTTCATATCTTAGAGGATTTTATAGGTTTCCTGAAAGAGTCACCAACTTGTCCTGGTTTGCCCAGAGCTGTCCTAGTTTTAGTATACCAAGTATCATGTCCTAAGAACCTGTGCAGTGCTGGGAAAATCAGAATGGTTGCTCACCTCCTGATGAGCTCGCATCTCAACGGCAGAGGGTACAATATCCTAGGTCAGCATATTACGATAAAAGTTCACCTACATTAAAATCCTTCCTCCCATCACGGACTTTGATAATCTTTTCCCAGTCCTTGCCTCCTTACCACTGTAACAACTCACATGCCATGACAACGGTTGGAAGCATTATGAGAAAAGTTGGCAGCCTCCAGACTGAGAATATGAATTTTGCCCCCAATTCCATAACGTTTATGCTTAAAGACCTCCTCTGTGGTCTTTTCTTCTTTGTGCATGTTCTTGGGCTCTCATGACATGTACAGGCCCCACCACAATCAGGGAAGTTACTAGAGGCTTCTGGTCTCTTCCACTGTCTTGGCCCTACAGGATGTCCACGGGTCCTCCCACATGGTTAGCATCAGTGGAGCAGCAATAATGACAATAATAATTGCAGCATAATTTAATAATAATAATGCACTAATTACAGAAACCCTACACATTAACGTGAGGTTGCAGGCTACTACGCTGGGCCTATTTGATAGAACAAACAAAAGAGAAGGGGAAGGGTTGGAAGGCAGTAACAGCCCAATCTGGAGGATAAGGGAAAAGAAACAGATTCTCGACCCCAAAGTGAAATGTCCAGTAAATTTCCCCAATTCTATTCAAATATTTCCCTTTTAAACCTCCTTCAACACCATTTACCAAGATAAGCAGTCAGGACAAGAGCAGGCTTGCGGGGGGGGGGGAATTGGGGGTCTGATTTAGGGTACTTACTGCACAAGGTGAGGTGGAGCTGACAGTGTGGGTGGGAATTGGGAAAGAACCGTCCATGCGGGAGGGACAAATGGACCCAAAGACATGGCCATGAAATGAGCCCAGAGTGCAGTGGACTTTAAGGACACCAACTGAACTGGCTTGAGAGGGACATAGTAGAAAAGAAGTAGAGGGAAGGATGAAGATTGAGGGTCTGAGAATGATACCGTGGGTGAGGTCTCTGGTAGGGGAACGTGGACTCTATTGAGCAGGCAATAGGGAATCACTGAAAGTGCTCATGTTCCAAACCACCCTTTATGGTTGTTCTGACACCAAGTCATGCAAAGCCATTCCCGCCTGGAATGCTGCACACAGCACCATTCCCTTCTGTGGAATACACACCCAGCAACACAGGCCCCTCCCCGACCCAGAAACATCCATGCACAAAGAAACACTCTCCTAGGCTTGGCCACCCACACAGACACAGACGCAGCTGCACACTCAGACACACACTCGAGCTGCTTGCACAGAGACACAATCACTCTCTCCGCACGCAGGCATCCAATCCTACACACTCACACACTCAGTCACGCAGCCATACACGTCGCCAGTCACCAATCCCTCCCACACTCCTCCACTTCCTACAAGAAGCCACCGGCAACAGCAGAGGGTACAGGAAGGGTGGCCCAGGAAGCTACTGCTGTAAACCCCGGGCTCCCCTGCCCCCGGCCTCAGTCACTCTGCCTGGGGCTCAGGAGTCAGCCTGACCCTTCTTTCTAGCTTTCACAGGACAGGGACTGAGGGGCGGAACCCTCACTGTGCATGAGCTCCTGAAGGTCCCTTGAGTTGGAGGCGGCACCAACCATCCCTCCTCCCGTCAAATTGGGCCCTAGAGAGGAAAAATAATAAGGCCCAGAGCTGAGCTGCCTCCTGCCCCAGGGATGAGGGCCTGGGGAAGGCGCGGTGTTGCCTCTGGGGGGGAAAGCTAAAGTGTTCCCAGGGCCCCAAACCCCAAAAGTTGTGGCCAATAACTCCCTCCTCAGACACTCCAGTGACAGAGTGCACGGGGCCCCCGCTGCTGTTCCCCCCTGCAATGCGGCGAGGCCAGAGGGGACACTGGGACAAAATGTGCAGATCTGTCTTCCCACGTGCGACTGTGAGCATGAGACACGTGTGAGTGTGGGAGTGCGTGCTGTTTGTGTGAGGCCGTGATTGTGGATTACCGTCACTGTACAACGATGTCATTGGGGGGGCAGTGTGTGTATGGGTGCGCCCCTCCAGGGTGGCGCATCTCTGCAGTGACCTGGCATGAGCCTGTGTGAGTGTCGCCATGTGCATGGAAGTGTGAGGCTGTGAGCCCCTCTGGCTGTGTGTGATGAGAATGGGATCGGCCGGGGGATCAGGTGACTAGCGTGGGCACGGGCGCACACTGGGAGAGCGGCTACACAGAAGACGTATAAATGTGCACGGCGGTCCCAGTAGCTGTACGTGGTGCTGTGAGTTTCCATGAACAGGGGTATGTGAATGAATGATCGTCCCTCTCTGGCCTCAGTGCTATTTCGTGACTGTATTTGACCATCTATTTATGTATTTGACCATCTATTTATGTGTGATGTTCTGACTCCATGGGTCTCATGGTTTTACTTGTCCACTTAGGTGTGACGTGAGTGCTGGGTCCACATTTCTGTATTATGACAGATCGTGCCCGTGTATTTGCAGAGACCAGACCAACCTGAGGCCGCGCGTGTCTGCAAGCTTGCACGGGTGTGTTCGTGATTATACGTGGGTGTTCTACAAATAGCTCAGTGCATTTTAATGTTCATGGGGACCAATGTAGACACAGATCAGAACAGGTCAGTTTTTAAATGCCACTTTACAAAGAGCTTGTCCCTTCTATCCTACTGTCCATCCACTCACCCTCCTGGAAGGGGGCACATGATTGAGACTTTGAGAAAATGCTTTACAGGGAGCCAAAGCCAGAGGATTCTCCTTGCCCAGTGGAGAAAAAAAAGGAAGACACTAGGGTAGGGAGGGCCTTTACGTATGTATGTATGTATGTATTTATAATAGAGAAGGACACAGGAAGAAATTAGGAGATCATTCCCCTGCAGGGGTGGTCTCAGCAAAGGCTCCAGCAAACCTGTGTTCTAAAACCCCTCTCTTGTTAAGACTCTCTCTTAGAAAACTGTTCAAGATTTCTGCAACGAGATTCAGACAGGAAAAAAATGGGAGACATTAAAACAAGTTGCCACCTGGCAGGTGCATCTGTCTGTCTGCAAGTTTCTCACAAAGGGTTTGATTCTCAAAAAGTGCTTGATTTCATGGGAAGTTCTCCAGGTATATGGGGAGTCATCCGGAGTCTTTTGTTCTTTTTTTTTTTTCCGGCAAGTCTGAAAATATCTTTATTTTTCTCCCACACTTGATTATTACTTTGCTTTAGCGTAGAATCCTACGTTCAAAATATTTTTTTCCTTCGGAATCTGAAGATACTGCTTGACTGTGTTCTATCATCTGCTGCCAATGAACACTTGAAGGCAGCCCAGTTATCGAAATATCATTAGATCCTTGTGCTCTATGCCCTGGGAGGTATGGGGCTCTTCTCTTTATCCTCGGGGTTCTGAAATGTGTGTTCCTCCCTCCCACCTTGTTTTGTTCTGTTTTCCCCCATTCTTACTTTGCAGAAATCAGTGCCTGGGGTCAGAGCTCTTCCTTGCTGTACTGATCCTCTCTCTGTCTTTTCTTCCATACTTTCTTCCTCCTCCAGTCTCCATCCTGAGCAACATCTTTTGTTCTGTCATTGCTTAAAATCACAAAGTATCCGATTTGGGAGTGGCATAGAAGATCGCCTAGTTCAGCTCCCTTATCTTACAGATGGGAAACCTAAAGCCAGAAAGGAAGAAGTTTCAGGGCGGTAACATGACTTGCTCACAGTCACACCTGTGTGTAATACCAGGGCTGTCTGACTCCAAACCCATGATTTTCCCCATTGCCAGAAAGCCTTGAGAAATGTAGTTGCCCTTTTCCTTAGACACTGGGGAGATGACCCAGCAGTAGAAAGAACCCCTCCGGTTCTAGGGGAAGAACCAGCCCAGCCATGGATGCTGCCAATGAGTCTTCAGAGGGAGCCCCATTCATCCTCTTGGGACTGACAACAAGTCCTGGACAGCGGAGGCCTCTCTTTGTGCTATTCTTGGTCCTGTATGTGGCAGGCATCCTGGGTAATGGACTCATTGTGGCCGCCATCCGGGCCAGTCCAGCCCTTCACGCACCCATGTACTTCCTGCTGGCCCATCTGTCCTTTGCTGACCTCTGCTTTACCTCCGTCACTGTACCCAAGATGTTGGCCAACTTGTTGGCCCACGACCGCTCCATCTCCCTGGCTGGCTGCCTGATCCAGATGTATTTCTTCTTTGCCCTGGGTGTAACTGATAGCTGTCTCCTGGCCGCCATGGCTTATGACCGCTACGTGGCCATCCGGCACCCCCTCCACTATGCCACAAGGATGTCCCGGGCCGTGTGCACAGCCCTGGTGGGGACCGCATGGCTGGTGTCCCACCTCCACTCCCTCCTGCATATCCTGTTCATGGCCCGCCTGTCCTTCTGTGCCTCCCACCAAGTGCCCCACTTCTTCTGTGACCACCAGCCTCTCTTAAGGCTCTCCTGCTCCGACACCCGCCACATCCAGCTGCTTATCTTCACCGAGGGCGCCGCAGTGGTGGTCAGTCCCTTCCTGCTCATTCTTGCCTCGTATGGGGCCATTGCAGCTGCGGTGCTCCGGCTGCCCTCAGTGTCTGGGAGGCTCCGGGCTGTGTCCACCTGTGGCTCCCACCTGGCAGTGGTGGGCCTCTTCTACGGGACAGTCATTGCAGTCTACTTCCAGCCTACATCCCGGTATGAGGCAGAGCGGGGCCGTGTGGCCACTGTCATGTACACCGTAGTCACCCCCATGCTAAACCCCGTCATCTACAGCCTCCGGAACCGCGATGTGCAGGGAGCACTCCGAGCCCTATTCACTGGACGAAGGATCTCGGCGGCTGACTCCTAAGCCCCGGACCCCACCGAGGACAGACTCCATCACCCACGGGGACAATTCAAGAATGTGATCATCTGTTCTGTGCTTTTTGCAAAATCATAATCATAGCTATCACTTTCCAAGCACCTGCTATGAAGCAGAGCCTTGCCCAATCTTACATTATTCCCACACAAACCAGGGAAGTGGATATTACGATCCAGTTTCACAGATGAGGAAACGGGGTTCAAAGACAAGAATTGACTTTTCCAAATTTGCATAATTTTTAGGGGGCAAAGCTTTGGGCCTTTTCTGCCTCATCATTCCTTCTTCCAACACTCACTCCCAAGGTACTCAGTGAGCTTGCTACCATTTTCTGATGACCTAAAGCTGTAATGGAGGGTGCAAATCCCCAGGTCTTACTTTGAGGGGACTGGCACCTTACTTTCCATCACATCACCATGTATTCCCAAATAATTGACTTCTCGACTGTCTGGGATGCGGATTAAAGTTCACGTACCCATGTGTCAAGGGGTTGACCTCTCCCAGTGCACCCCGTCTGGCAGGTAGGAGGCACTCTGGACATCTGAGACAAATAAATGATTGTATTTTTATGCTAATAAGCATTTAGGAGCTGTCCGTATTTTAGATTCTTCGTTCTTGTACTTGTTTACTATGATGCACCTGTTCGGCTACACCAGGAATTCTGTAGAAGGCGCATGCAGTGGGCATGCACTACATATTCATGAAATGAAGCAAAGCAGGAAAGAAGGGATGGGCTACAGGCATTAGGGGCAGATGGAAGAGGTAGTTTTTAAGCCTTTATCATGTGCCAGTGCTTCATTTGTTTTTATCCCACACAAAGCATGGGCATCCTTATTGCCACGTTACGAATGAGGACTCTGAGGCTCCAAGATAGCAGGCTCATTGGTCACAGAACCAGAACAATCCCTTCTGCTACTGGAGTTGCTCAGATACATTTTAACGGGGCCCCACAGAATGCAGACCCCACGTTTGGGGGCCTCAGTGGAAGAACTTACAAGAAGAAATCCCAGACCAGGGCAGGCGCACTGGCTTAAGTGAGGACACATATGGGATCTGAAAGGCTTCATGGTATGCCCAATTTTTTACCAAATAGGTTTATTTTTTTATGCCCACATCTCTCCAAGAAATCTACACCCACCCCACCCCCCTCAGCTTCCCCCTTGAGGCTCTTCCCCTTCCAGGGAGGAGGAGGGCTGTAGCAATCCTGGCTTACGCACAGGCCTTTCCAGCTCCCACTCACAAGCCTGCGGCCACCTGCTCCTGGAATCACTACACCATGCTGTTTAGAGCTAAAAGGGAGCTTAAAGATCTTTAGCCACTTTAGCAAAACAAAACAAAGCAAAAACAAAATTTTTTCAAAAGCNAGGGGTTGACCTCTCCCAGTGCACCCTGTCTGGCAGGTAGGAGGCACTCTGGACATCTGAGACAAATAAATGATTGTATTTTTATGCTAATAAGCATTTAGGAGCTGTCCGTATTTTAGATTCTTCGTTCTTGTACTTGTTTACTATGATGCACCTGTTCGGCTACACCAGGAATTCTGTAGAAGGCGCATGCAGTGGGCATGCACTACATATTCATGAAATGAAGCAAAGCAGGAAAGAAGGGATGGGCTACAGGCATTAGGGGCAGATGGAAGAGGTAGTTTTTAAGCCTTTATCATGTGCCAGTGCTTCATTTGTTTTTATCCACACAAAGCATGGGCATCCTTATTGCCACGTTACGAATGAGGACTCTGAGGCTCCAAGATAGCAGGCTCATTGGTCACAGAACCAGAACAATCCCTTCTGCTACTGGAGTTGCTCAGATACATTTTAACGGGGCCCCACAGAATGCAGACCCCACGTTTGGGGGCCTCAGTGGAAGAACTTACAAGAAGAAATCCCAGACCAGGGCAGGCGCACTGGCTTAAGTGAGGACACATATGGGATCTGAAAGGCTTCATGGTATGCCCAATTTTTTACCAAATAGGTTTATTTTTTTATGCCCACATCTCTCCAAGAAATCTACACCCACCCCACCCCCCTCAGCTTCCCCCTTGAGGCTCTTCCCCTTCCAGGGAGGAGGAGGGCTGTAGCAATCCTGGCTTACGCACAGGCCTTTCCAGCTCCCACTCACAAGCCTGCGGCCACCTGCTCCTGGAATCACTACACCATGCTGTTTAGAGCTAAAAGGGAGCTTAAAGATCTTTAGCCACTTTAGCAAAACAAAACAAAGCAAAAACAAAATTTTTTCAAAAGCACATTTTTCTAATAAAATCTTACACAGAAGCATCATATATATATATATATATATAT
>NC_048224.1:48859665-49120291 GCF_002007445.2 Ailuropoda melanoleuca
TGGGGATGTACTGTATGGTGATTAACATAATATAATAAAATTAAATTAAAAAAAATAAAAAATAAAAAATAAAAAGCAAGGCAGCCTTCGTTTCAAAGGTGCAGCAATTGGAGAGATCTCAGTAGTGAAAGAAGCTCCAATCATAAATGGGAAATTGATTACTCCTTCTACGGGCACAAAGGAAATTTCTATAATCCTATATAACCTTTCATGCAAGGCCTGCCACCGGGAAAATGCAACCAGTACACACAAAAAATAACACAAGACCTTCTCAATGCAGATGCAGCTGCTTTAAAATACTTGGGATAGATCAATATTAACTGATAGAGCCAGTTTGTTTCTTCCACTCCCTTTACTTTTATGTGTCTCTCCTGTTTTCTCATTTCTGTGGCTGGCTCCTACTTTCGTCCCTTGTTTGCTGTCTTCTCTCTCTCCTACTATTGCTTACCGGGCGCCAGGACTACGCACACAGGTCTTACACTCATTTACATAACGGCAGCACAGATTATCCCAGCCAGGAGACAGGTACAAAGTGCTGCAGCAGTAGCTTCTAAGAGGAAGCAATGACTTGAGATCAGGAGTAAAGGAGTGTTGAGGAAACTCAGGGAGGAATCTGGTCAATTACATCAATGGCCCCCATTCGCCCATCCTTGAACCCATGCCCTTGGCCACACAACTTTGCCCTCCATGACTCTGGGTTCTTGACACAGCTTGCTTTGTCAATAGAATATTATGAGGCAAGACACAGGCATGAAAAAGCAGCTCTGATATGGGGCTTGCTCTCTTGTGTTTCTTCCATTGCATCGAGAAGGACATGCCCAGGTAGCCCACTGGCCACAAGAAGAGGATGAAAGGCACATGGGGCAGAGCTGCTCCAGTCAAAGTGAACCAGGTAAGCCCAGTGTAGAGCAGAATCCCCATCTAACCTACAGATGCAAGTGCAGCCCAGCCAAGATCAGCCAGGACCCAGCTGTCCCAAAGACACAGGAGTGAAAATAAATGACACATGTTTTAAGCAACTGAGTTTTGGGATGATGGGCTACATAGTAATAGCAAGCTGATGAAGCTCCCAGAGTTATTTCTGATATCTGCCCTTTTTCTCCAACACAGCATGTCCCAGCCCCTTCAGTGTCCCGAGGATTGATCTACTAAGGCGTATTGCTTGCTCTGTTTGCTTTTGGGGACTGATGCCCTTGTCCTGAGCATGAATCTATTGAGGATTCTTTGAGAGCTTTTCCACTGGACTAGGAACGCCTGGAAGTAGGAATCATGGCTCCCCCTTTCAGATCTCATAACCAAATCCACTTTCTCTCTGCACAGAGTCAAGTTCATCTCTTGGTTGCTTTGTTTGGAGACTTTGTCTCCACATTCAAATTCAAACCACCCCAGCACACTGTCAGCTGCTCTCTTATGGGAAGGGAAACTGAAATCGACAAGGGCTGGAAAAATAAGATGAGCAAAACTAATCAAACAACCCTCTATTTGGCAAGGAGCCAAACACCCCCCTCAAACACACAGACACCATTTCCACCCCTTCCTCTCTCCAAGGACCACAGAACAACTTACATTTGGCGAAACCATGACCAAGACCATCACCACATGCATCACAAAACCTGTAACCATAGACCTCAGAAACCACAATGACAAGGTAGGAAGCTACTTAATGACAGGCCAGATTCGGTGCTGGTGGCTTTGCATTCATCATACCATTTAATACTCATAAAAAAACCACACAGCACACATTATTATCCCCATTTTATAGATGAGGAAATTGCAGCTCAGGGAGGTAACTTGCCCAAGGCTCCAAGCTGTGGTAGAATCAGTATTCGAATGGAGATCTGGCTCTGGGCTGAAATGAGGAATTGCAAAAGCCCTCCCATCACCCCATTCTTCCTCCAAATCTGTTTGCCATGCATCAGAATCACCTGGCCTGTTTATGTAAAATGCATATTCTACCCTCCACCCCCAGACATCCTGCATCAGCAGGTCAGGAGTGAGGGCTGGGACCGCATTTTAAATAAGCACCTTACGTGATTTTGATGCAGGGGGTCTCCAAGGCACGTTCACAGAATCCTTGCCCTAAATCCTATAAAACTTGAGGTTGCCGAAAGGGAGACAGCATCCTTGCCTTTAGAAAGGCTGCACTTCGTGGGAAGTAACACAAAGGCTGTAGGAAATACACAACTCTGGAAAAGATGGACAGCAAGGTCTACCATGAACCCCAGAGGGCAGAGGATTCCATGATTCTTACCAACGCTCCTTCCAGATAAGTTTGAGGTATCTTATTTCTCTCTCCTCTCTTGAATTTACAGAAATTACTAGGAATCAGTGTCTTAGTTAGCTCAGCGCATAACACCAACCACAGGGCAGGCACCCCTCATCTCTTCCCAGCAGCCTTTTTGGGTGGACATCATCACAGCCTGTGCAGAGGTAAGGCTGCCAAGCAGTACTAAGCCCCGACTTCTGAGCTCTGAGTTCCTGCGTGTAAGTCCCGACATTTTTCTTCACTGGCTGGTTGACCTCAGGCAAATTGCTTAACTATAAATGAGGATAATAATATCTCTCTGGGGTTGTTATGAGAATTACCCAAGAAAATACACGTGAAGTGCTCAGAATAGGGGTGCCTGGCTGGCTCAGAGTGTGGGGCACAAGACTCTTGATCTTGGGGTCATGAGTTCGAGCCCCACATTGGCAGTAGAGATTACTTTTAAAAAATTAAATTGAATTAAAACTAAAAAATAAGTAAATAAATAATGAAGTGCTTAGAATAATGACCTGGCACCTAGTAAGTCTCATATATGTTGGTCACCCACACCATCACGGGTAGGGGACAAGCAGTCATTGGGGATAAATGGCAGGATTGGGATTTGAACACAAAGCCTGTGCTCTGAACTAGAGAGCTTGGGACTCTTCACTTGGGACTAGTGGGTGTCCCCTACCTTCCTCTTCTCTTCCTGGGGCAGCTTTTCTCTCAGCCTTAACTGACTATAGTGTGAAAGTTAAGTGCATGCATGTTGCATTCATCAAATAATATTTTGTTTGCTCTGTTACTCATTAATAAATTGTGTGCATGTAATATTTTCTGGTCCTTTTTCCTAAAAATAAATTCTCTAAAACGACTAGTACATGGTGGTAGACGTCACCTTCAGCCCCTAAATCCCAAGTCTGTGGCTGGGTTTACCAACAGCGCCAAAACTATTCTTTCCCTCTCCTCTGCTGCCACCATGTGGCCAAAACCAAGTCAGTACCGGTTTTGACCGACTTGCTTTGGCGGAGGTGAGAGTTTAAGTTGAATTTGTAATCTGGTTCTCAGAGAGCATAGGTAGTACACCTCTGACCAAAAACATGCAACATTTCTCGAAAAGCAATATAACAGTTAACCTTCTACCCTAATGTGAATTCCAGCCTACTTCAGCCTTGGGGATTTTCCCCACTGAGGTAGCCAACATGTACTTCCATCCACTCGGATCAAAAACCGGAAATGATAGGTAGGATACAGTCCCTGTCCCCAAATACTTCACAGTATTTTGTGTAAACAAATACTTACAATTCAACTGGGGCAACCACACATGCCGAAGCTGGGGTTACCCTACAGGAAAAGGAGACAAGGTCATTCAAGCCACCAGGATTTCCACAACTCACACTTACGGAAAACCCTACATTTTTCATTAAACTAAATACAAAATGAAAACAGCAGATGACTTACTGAGATGTTCCTGTGTTAAGCAAAGTGC
The DNA here is from genome assembly GCF_002007445.2 of Ailuropoda melanoleuca. Taxonomy (NCBI): domain Eukaryota; kingdom Metazoa; phylum Chordata; class Mammalia; order Carnivora; family Ursidae; genus Ailuropoda; species Ailuropoda melanoleuca. Next base: position 48,863,400 of record NC_048224.1, read on the forward strand.
TAAGTACTTCACTGGTATTAATTCATGGGACTGTCACACAAACTACGGTCATCCCACTAGCTAGGTGGGAAAGGAAAGCTATGGCCAGTTTTTGCTGGAGTCAGGCATTGAGCCCTCAAAACTTTTTTTTTAACAGATTTATTTATTTATTTATTTTAGAGAGAGAAAAAGTGCATGAGTTGAGGGAGGGGCAGAGGGAGAGGGAGAGAATCTCAAGCCAACTCCCCACTGGACACAGAGCCCAACATGAGGCTTGATCTCACAACCCCAAGATCATGACCTGAGCCAAAATCACGAGTGGGACGCTTAACCGACTGAGCCACCCAGGCGCCCCCCTCAAAACTTTTCTTAACCAATGTTGCCATAACCCATAGTAGCACCCGCAGTGGCGTGACTGCTTCTTCCTGAAGAGACAGGAAAGATTTATCAGGGTTCCACAAAAAACAGAGATACAGAAAGTGTAGCAAAATGTTAGCAGTAAAATGTTATTGGTAAAACTAAGTGAAGGGTATACAGGTATTCACTGTAATATCCTTTCAATTTTCCTGTAGTTTTTTTAAGTTTTCAAAATGAAAAGTGATTTTTAAAAATGCATGAATTCATAAAAGTTGAGAGCCTGACGGGTCTCAAACGAGCATATAATTTACCTCTTATTTTACAAATAGGGAAACTAAGTCCTGGGGAGAGGAAGAGGTTTGTCCGAGGGAACACAGCTGGCTGCTGAAGTGTGAGATTTCATGCTCACTGTTCTCCAGATCACTGCCACCCGTGGTGGATATGGGTTGGCAGTATGGTTCTGGGGGTACAGACCAGACAGACTCTGGGGGGAAGGACTTTGTGGAGTCCTGGCAGGGAGAAGAGGACCCCTCAGTGGGTCACAGCCACAGCCCGGATGGGCAGAGGTTCTGATGTGAAACGCAGGCAGGACCAGGGGACCCAGGCTCCCCCTGGCATAACTACTTTTTCTCTTTAAATTCTCTCACTAATTTTCTTCCTCCAACCTGTTCTCTCCACTTTTTCTTTTTTCTTTTTTAAGATTTATGTATTTACTTTGAGAGAGAGTGAGCTCGTGGGAGGGGGGGTTGGGGGAAGGGGCAGAGGGAGAGAGAAAGAGAATCTTCAAGCAGACTCCACGCTGAGCAGGGAGCTGAACACTGCGCTCGACCCCATGGCCCTGAGATCATGACTTGAGCCGAAATCAAGAGTCAGACACAAACCAAATGAGCCACCCAGGTGCTCCCCCCTTTTTCTTTTTTAAATTTATCTGTTTTATTGTCATTTGATCACTTGCTTTCTCCATGCAAAACTAACATCACACCGTGGAAACAGTATAAATTTTGGAACTACACAGGAATTACACCCTGCCCTGCCCACAAGCTGGAATATTCACTTAACAACCCTAAGTCTTGGTTTCTTCATGTCTGAAAAGTTACTATTTATTTCCTACCTTGAAAGGCTGCTGGTATTCAGTGGGCCAGTACATTCTTTTATTTTATTTTATTTTATTTTATTTTATGTTATTTTATTTTATTTTATTTTATTATGTTCAGTTAGCCAACAACATTCATTATTAAATATCTACTGACCCTTAGCAAGAGTCAGGCACAGTAGTGGGCACTGGGATGATAGAAACACTTATCTGAAGGCGGTGTTCTAAATATTTTATGTGAAAGAACTCATGTTGCTCATCCCCATTTCACAGATGAGGAGACTGAGGCACAGAGGGTTCAGCATCTTGCCCACAAAGCTAGTACATGTATAGCCTATTATTCCTGGAGTGAAGAGTAATCATGCCACACATTGGGAAGAAAACAAAGCCTGTGCCTTCATGGGACTCTTGTTCCGGAGGAAAGTGAAATCTGGAATACTACAGGGATATAGTTTGTGATAGACAAGGAGCAGTTTCTCTCCTTTCCTCAATTCCATGGCTAAAAAGGGAGAATCACATCAAGAGGAGAGAAGAGCTCTGAGCGTTTGGTCTCAACTCCATCCCTCCCTTACCCAAATAATGACACAAATTTTTGTGTCATTGCTGTCACTCACCTGAATCCACACATCAGCAATTCTCACACCTGAACAAGCCTCAGAGTCACCTGGAGGACTTGTAACAAGGGTACTGGGCCACCCCCGGAATTCCTGACGCGGTCGGTCCGGGGTGAAGCCTGAGAATCTGCATGGCGAACAAGTTTCCCAGTGAAGCTGCTGCCTCCGCTGTGGAACCAGATGTTGAGAACCACAATCCCAGAAGAGGTGAAGCATATGGTTCGCATGCAGAGGTGAGGAAACTGAGCTTCCAGAAGTCTAGGTACCTACTAGGAGCTATACCACTGAGTGACGGGATTCAAACTTGGATCTTTCTTGACTCCCAAGCCCGTGCTGTTTCTGTTATACCTAAGAGATTTAATTCTCGAGGATTTCCCCATTCTATGTCTGTTCATTTTATTCTAGAATCTGTCCATTTTTTTTATAATTTTTGAATATGTTATGTTAGTCACCATACAGTATATCCTTAGTTTTTGATGTAATGTTCCATGATTCATTATTTGCGTATAACACCCGGTGCAGAATCTCTGTTCTTGAACGGCTAAGTTAAGGTTCTGCAAGTGCCTGTTTTCATTCATGTCCCAATAGGAACAGAAGATGGTTTCTAAAAACTATTTTGCAGGGTACCTGGGTGGCTCAGTCAGTTGGGCGTCTGGCTCTTGGTTTCGGCTTGCGTTGTGATCTCAGGGTCATGAGATTGAACCCCGCGTTGGGCTCCATGCTCTGTGCGGAGTCGGCTTGGGATTCTCTCTCTCCCTCCACCCCTCCCCACTGCTCAGGCAGTCTCTCTCTCGTTCTCAAAAAGATAAGTAAATCTTAAAAAAAAAAAAAAAAAAAACTATTTTGTAAATGTTCTTGCCCATCCACCTAAGAATTCCTCTTCCTGAAATCTATACTAAGAGAACAATCCAAAATACAGCCCCAAATGCAAAGACGTGAAGTGTTTTAATGAAAAACTGCAATCTCAATACCCAATACTGGGGCGCCTGGGTAGCTCAGTCAGTTAAGCATCCGACTCTTGGTTTTAGCTCAGGTCATGATCTCAGGGTCGTGAGATCGGGCCCACATCAGGCTCTGTGCTGGGCGTGGAGCCTGCTTAAGATTCTCTCTCTCCCTCTCCCCTCCCCCACCACTCATGCATGTGTGCTCTCTCTCAAAAAAAAAAAAATACCCAGTATTAAGGAACTGGTTAAATAAATCATGGTATATCCATATGATGGATTATTATGAAGCCATTAAAAATTATTTATTTAGAATTTTTATAACATGCCGAAGTATTTACGATATAATATTAAATAAAATAGAACACAAAACTAAATCCAATAAGCTCTCAATGTTATTAAAAATACTGAAAAAAAGACTGAGGGAAATAAACAAGAACACCGACAACAGTTGTCTCTGCGGCTTCTACGTTTTCTACAGAGAGCTTTTTAAAGCAGAAAACCATCCACTTTCTTCCCACTGATAAACCACGACAGATATTTTCAAGACCCTTCCACAGTTAGTCCACTCCTGAATAACCACGAAAAGCAAAACTGAATTTTAAAGTTAAGCTTTTAATTCCAGTTACATTTTCCCTGACCTTAGAATGTATACCGTTTTAAGTAAAAAACAAGCGAAAAACATTCAAATGACGATTGTTATTATAAATATGAATACAAATAGAAAAGACTAGAAGGATACCTATAAAAATGATAATGCGGGTAATTTTTGGTTAGCGGAATTACAGGACTTTTAAAATCTCTTTTTAGCTTAACAATTTTTATTACATTTTCTACAATGGACATCTATTACTTCCATAGTAAAAAGTCTTTGCTGTTTTTCTTTTTAAGAGACAACCACGAATTAAATTACAGTGCCATCTACACAGTGGAATATCAATGGCCATTTTTAAAATGTTACAGATTATTTAATAATATGAAAAAAAGTTTGATCTATATTAGCTGACCATACTATAAAACAGTATGTTCAGAATGATCCCGTTGTTTTGTTTAAACACAAGCAAAATGCCTACGTATACAAAGAAAATACAATGGAAGGAAATATGCAAAAACATTTATAGTGTTTTACCCTAGACGATAGGATTAGATATTATTCTTTCTTATTTTCATTCTGTATTTTGTTGGCAAATGTTCCTCTGTTAAATATTATGCAAAAAAAAAAAGCCTTTTAAAAAGCTACAGTAAAGCAAAAAGTTACATCGTTAAATAAGAGAAAGACGGGCAAAGAAATGAGCAGGGGTATCTTATTGAAAGGTCCTCCTTTAAAAAGGCTTCCCAGCTCCAAGCTAGCTCTGATTTCTAAATCAAGCTGGCCTTCCAGCATCAAAAGGGCAGTCAGCATCAATCTTTCTTCCTATTCAAGACTTAATAATGCTTGAGCGGAACACGGGCTCCAACAGCAGAGGTCACCCCTCTTGATGGGGCAAACATACATTGTCTGGAACCTTTAAACAAGACCCTGGTAGAGAACAGCGTCTAAGGTAAAAATGTAACTGCCTTCCAGGACTATGGATCTGATTACAAGTAAATATAATTTATGATCATTGATGAAGGAGACACACTATTTATGTTGCAAAGAACACGCTGACCATAGAATTATACTCCCAGGCCTGGCAGAGACCCCTGAGATCATCTGAAGACAATTTCCAGGACACTGTCTTTAGGATGTTATATAAATATTGACCAGAAACAATAACAGAGATGTCATGCTAGACAATCTTAGTAAACAGTTCAAAAGCCTGGTTTCCTGTTTATACAATTTTAAGTCACTTTACTGCTAGCCACAAGGTGATTCAGCATTCCAATTTAATCTAAGAATTTCTTGACTTTACATATAATAAAAGGGACTACAAAGAACAGCTGAAAAGCCACACAGCACAGGAAGGAACAAAAATAAATACACAGACATGTGTCTTCCAGCCCAAACAATGAGAAATCTATGCAATTAGACCAGCAGTTCAATCTATTTCCAAATCACTATCCTCACTGTGACAGGTGGCAGAGTTACGCACAGACGTCAGCACCAAGACTTCCTTTTCGGGGAGCAATCCAAATTCCTGTAGAAAAGCTTCAAGGTCCACAGCAAAGAAATCTTCACCCAGCTGGTCAGTGACACGAACAAAATTGCCAATCAATTCCCCCGCCTTGTAGATCAGCAGGGCAGGAAGGGCGTTCCTGGTGAAGCGACTGCTGGCCCCAATAACCGAGCTCTTCACACGGCAGAATTTGACAGCTGGGTACTCGGCAGCCAGGCAAATCATGCAGCCATTCATGGCTTCGGTCCCCGGAATGCCATCCTCATAAATATGGACCATGATGAGGGTGCTTTTCTGTTCTTTATCGATCATGTCTAAAAACCCTTCTCCGCTGGGGATCTCAAAAACCTGCTTGAACTGGGGCCCTTTGTGAAGCTGCTGCCGCATCTCTTCTATTCTCTGCTTCCGGTACTGCTGCAGAAACTCTTCATCATCCTGGTCCTCATTTCTCATGGCAAACTCCTTCAGAGTCATCTGCGGGACGACCAGGACGTGAGCAGACGCAACGCAAACCCGACTCCGCGATGGTGGTTAGTATGCACCCCATGCTCACGGGATGTGAGGTACCCTGCTAAGTGCTCTGTATGCAGGAAAGCCCAAGAAATCTCACGATAACCCCATCGGGAGAGAACTGTTATTGCCACCATCTTACAAATGGGATTCGAGGGCTTGAGATGATGGGCGCCAGTTCACAGAGGTACGGGCCCAGGATTCAAACTAGATTTTTTTTTAAAAACCCAATCTTTTAACTACTGTGTTAGGATGCCTTTCCATCCAAAAAAGCAGTTAATATGACTTCACAAGATTGTTTCTTTTGGCCAGTCTTGACAATGGATTGATTATTTTATCCACTGTGTCATTTTTGGTAAAAAGACAACAGGATATTAAGGAATTTTAAAAAGAACACTCGCAGTTCTTGCTCTGCACCCCCCCCACACACACAGTCGCATACACTCTCAAAAACTGTACTTTGCTTTTTATTACCAGTCACATGCTGAAATCATTTTTGCTTTTTTAACAGCAGCTGTGGGTGTACCAATAAAGCCATAACCTGCTTTTGCCACTTGGCATCATTACATCATAAATATTTCCTTACATTTCTAAATTTTTTTTTTTAGTATTACACATAATGTGCCACATTTTGCTTAAGTTCCCTGTTTCTGGCATTGAGCCAGTTTCCAGCTCTGTTCCATGGCATATAACCCAGCAGGATAGGGACAGCTTCTCTCAACTGCCCCATGGGGTCATGTGATATGTTGCTTCATCTGCTCTGATCTCAGTATAAGGAAGCCCTGTGAGCAGCGGGCACACAGCCCTGCAGCCAGCTTATGTTACGAAAGGATCTTCCTTCTCCTGGCCTGGTGTGGCAAGACATCCTTGCGCCTGCACAAAGCCCAACTCTGCCTAGTATGGCACAGATTAGAGGGTGGCCAGGGGACAACAGTAGATCAGAATGGACATTTCTGCATCACGGCCAGCATCGTCTTTCCCCCCAGCTCCCAACTCTCCGGTCTATTGCGGCCTGCCAGAGCGGCTCTTTCCGAGCTGTGATGGCCAGAAAGTCTCATGCCCCGATATCCTCCTCCTGCTCCAGGCAAATGACTTCCCACTCAATCCTTTTATGTGCTCCCTGATCCTGGCTGGTATTTCCGGCCAAGAGCCTCTTTGGGCCATAGCCAAATGATCTCAGGCACTCCTAGACATTCGTCCATGTCCAGAGGGCGGGTGGGGGAAACAGACAGTCCTTTTGATAAGGGGGAAATAAGACAGTCAGGGACCTAGTCCCAAATATCTTCCAGAGTGTCCATTTGCTTCTACTGTGTTGCCTTGTTCCGCTAAATTCTCATGAACAGGCTTCAGGTGAAACAGAGCAGCATCACCGAAAGAGCAAAAAAATCTGGGCGAGAATCCTACGTCCTGTTACATTTACCAGTTGCATGCCCTGAGCCAAGGCCCCTCTCATCTCAAAGCATCGCTTTCATCGTTGGTAAAACAGGGATAATGCCACCAACCTCAGAGGGTTATTCCTGGCCCAAGGCAAGGCCTCAGTGAAGGACAGAAAACTCCCATTTACTGAGCACTCTCAATGGGCCAACCCGAAGAGCGCTGCGAAGGAGTTGCTGACCTCAGCTAACCTGTGAAAAACCGGACTCAGAATGGAAGACACGGCCCCACGGGGCGCCAGCGGCAGCGCGGCGAAAGCCCGGGGGCTGCTAATTACCTTCCCGCTGATCTTCTCCTGGAGGTCCTTCTGCTTGCGCTGCCCCTCCTCCTCATCCAGATGGGACCTGCAGGTCATCGACAGCTTCCTCACCAGCCTCTCCATCTCCCGGCACTGCTCCTCCCTCTGCTCTGTCTCCAACTGTTTGAAGCGGCGCCAGTCATTTAACACCCCCTTTGGACCTGAGGTGGGGGTGAATGTGGAGGTGACCAAGAAGAGCGGGCAGAGGATCACGGGCCAGCTCACATCCGCCTGGAGCCTGCTCCGTCGGCTGCACGGTGACACACACACAGGGCAACGTGGCCCCCACACGGTGACGTCCACTGCCGCGTGGCTTTCATAATTAAATGGACGAGCTAAGGCCCAACTTCAGGAGGTGCACTAAATAAATTGTGATTCATCTACTCAAAGGAAAATAAGGCAACTCGTAGAAAGAATGGGGGTAGCTCTATGTTTCTTGCCGTGAAAGATGTTCGAATATATTAGGTCAAAAAAAGAGCAAAATGCAGAACAATATCACGGTATGATCGTCCAGTTTTTAGAAAAGGAATTGTATGTGTATGTATAAGTATGTACAGATATTTCCTTATGGAACTGTGCCTTTGTATGTTCATAGAAAAAGGACTAGAAGGATATGTCAACAGTTAACAGAGGCTCTCCCTAGGTAGGGGGATCCAAGGGGACTAGTGAGACAGAACCACTACTTTTTTCTCTCTACATTCATGCATTCTGTATTATCTGGATTTTTATAACAAGATTGTGGCGGGTTGTTCTGTTATTCAAGTTACCCCCCTGCCATGTGATTTGTAGGACATCCTATGGGATGAGTATATGCATTCCCTGCTCACTGATGTTGGGCTTGGCCATGTGCCTTGCTTTGGCCAATGGATTCTGAGCAAAAGATTTATGAGCCATTACATGTTTCCAACAGTCCTCTCTTGCTTGCTAGATGTGGTCACGAAAAGGCACGTCCCAATCAGGGGTTGCTCATTCAACCCTGTCGCTGGAATGACAGGATATATGAAGCAGAGACAGGGCTGCTGCTGACCCACACAAGCAGCTTATAACACATTCGAGAAATACACCTTCACTATCACAAGCCACTGAGGTTTGGAGGTCATTTGTTACTGCAGGAAAAAAATATATAAAAATCTATACGAAGAAAACTTTAAAATTATTCTACCAAGAAACACAAAGAAAGATCTAATCAAATGGAAAAGCGATACCATATTCCTGACCAGGAAGACCCAACATCACAAGGGTGCCAATTATCCTTAAGTTAATCTATATACTTAATGCACTCTCTGCATGCTCCTAAATTTGTTTTGGACAAATAAGAAAGCAAAAGTTAAGGGGCACCTGGATGGCTCAGTCAGTAGAGCATGTGACTCCTGACCTTGGGGTTGGGGTTCAAGCCCCATGCTGGGTATAGAGCCTACTTTAAAAAAAAAAAAAGAAAGAAAGAAAGAAAAAAGTTTGGAAAATGGTGACATTGAAGAGTATTGAGGGAGAACCAGCCCAACCAGATACTGAAACCTGTAACACAGTAATTAAAACAGTGTGATATAGCACAGTAAAAGACAAATCAGGGGCGCCTGGGTGGCTCAGTCGTTAAGCATCTGCCTTCGGCTCAGGGCATGATCCCAACGTTCTGGGATCGAGCACCGCATCGGGCTCCTCCAGTGGGAGCCTGCTTCTTCCTCTCGCACTCCCCCTGCTGTGTTCCCTCTCTCGCTGGCTGTCTCTCTGTCAATAAATAAATAAAATCTAAAAAAAAAAAAAAAGAAAAAAAGCAGATTTCTGGGCCCACTTGGATCTACTTGCCTCTCAGAGAGAGGCCCAGATATTTGCTTTAAAAAAAAAAAGACAAATCAACGCGAGAGACTACGAAGAGCAGCTAAAGACAGGAATTCAGTACATGATAAAACTGACATGTCAAAGCAACAGAAAAAAGATAGTTTATTCACTAAATGGTGTTGAAACCACTAGGTAACAATATGAAGACATACCACATACCTTGCACCAAAATGAATTCCAGATGAATCAATATTTACGTGTAAATAAAGAAAGAAAGGTAGGAAGAAAAGAAAGAAAGAAATCATGAACATACTAAGAAAAAGCATGGGAGAATCTTTTTGTAATCCTGGAGTGAAGACCTTTTCAGTAAGAAACAAAAGTAAGAAAGTATAAAATAATGTTTTTAGGCATCATAAAAATAAAAGTTTTCTGCTAGGAAAAGAACGTCAAGTCAAAAGACAATATATTGACAGAAATAATTATAACTCATACCACAGATGAGTTTCCCTACGATATAGCTCCCTAAAAAGACCAATCACCAAATTTTAAAAATGAGTAAAGGATATGAAAATATATCTTAAAGAGGCTCAAGATCCCCCTGAAAAGACAGAAAATAAAACTATAACGAGTTACCATTTGTCATCCATCAGGAGGCAGAGATCACAGCTTCTGCTAACACAGTAAGAGGGCAAGTGTACGGGGAAATCCATACTGCTGGTTACATATAAAAGAGCGCCACTTCAACTGCCACCATTTGGAAATATTAAAATGTCAAAGTATAAATATGCCATTTCTAGGAGTCTATAATGCCACACAGTACACTACCATACACTATATGCATAGCTATGACTTACAAGATATCAAACAACTATTAATTTGAGAAGCCGTATTCAAAAGCAAGGCAGTCTGTGTTCACTGTGTGTGTGTTCATAGTCTATGTATGCTGTGCATGTACGTTTGCATTGTGCACTGAAACGGCTAGAAGTGTGCACAGGGAAATGACACGAGGCTCTCTGTGGAAGTGAGACTTCTAACTGAAATATATTTCATGCACATTTGTTAAACCTGATCCCAGAGCTCAGGGATTTGCAGTACCTGTGTTAACGGAGATGCCTTCGCCTGCCAACTCAGCATCTGCAGGCATCGACCTGCCGGCCAGCGCACCCCTGCTTCCGCCCTTGTCCTCTCGGTCGCTGTCCTCATCCTCACTGCTGCTGTAATAGTACTGAGGCTTCTCCCCCAGCAACTTGTCATCCAGGGTCGTCATGGTGCCTGAGGGACACAACATATCAGGCCCTTTGTGGGTCTGAACTAGACAGACACAGACTAGGGGCTCACTCATGTGGAGATCCTACTATTTACAAGACCCGAAAAGTGATCTTTTTCATCAGCAGGATCTCAACAAATCCATACTCTCACCCCGCGTGACAGGGTCAATCACACTCCTTTTGTAGAGGGTACAAATGAAGCTCAGATAAGGGAAGTTTCTTTGCCAAGCTTTACAGCAAGTGGTGGAGCTGGGATCAGACCCCAGGGTGCTTGACTCCAAGAGACTGACGGTGTGAGTCCCTGTCTTCCATATACCAAATCCTGTACTTGCATATTGGCTTGGAGGAAGCTACTTACCGACTGGAGGTTTTACCTGCACATACTTTTCGGTTTTCCTATCAACTGTGACTGCTGGGTAATTGAAAATTGGGTAAGAATCCTCAGGAAAAACTCCAAAAAGCAGCATCAAGAGTATGATGCTGAGTCACTAAGTCAATCACTCATCTGTCCCTTGCCTTCGACTTCCCCAAAAAGCACACTGACCCTGTGGATGGATGGGCTCTGAAAACCCTACCAACTTTGGTTAAAAGAAGGGCCCGTGACAAGAGCTTACTAATTCCCAAGAGTTTAAAGGGCAATGATTAGAGCCAAGACTCTGCATTCGAAGAAGTCAAGGGCACTTGGGGCGAAAGGTACAGCTTAGCTCCTCAGAGGCTAGCTTGCCCTTCCAGCAGGAAGGGTGACAACTCTAGTCCCTCCTCTAAGCGTTGCAATACTACGCTTCCTTCATTAAACACACCACCGGGCCTGTGAAACTCCGTTACAACGTGGCTCTCCCACGGGGCAAGGGGTTTCTGAAAGCAGGGACCTCCAAGGTCCAGCACAAAGGCCGCGGCACCATTCACTAAGCACATACGGAGACAGCCCACATCGGTGCGGGAATGTGAGACCCTAGTAGTCAGACAGGGAAGATGCACAAAAGGCAGGGCTGATCAAGAGAAACGTGCAGATACGGGGGGGGGGGGGAGCTGCGCGGGACCAGAACCAAACTTAAAGAGGCACGGAGTAGCCCCGGCGGTGCAGGGTGGGCAGAGAGACTGGGCAGGGGTGTGCCCGATAAGGGCGGGGCCTCTGAGAAGGATGCGGCTAGGGCGGGGCCAGTGGAGAGGCTCCTGGAGAGGGCGGGGCCGGCGGAGAGGGCGGGACCTCTGAGGGGAGGAGTCGGGGCCTGGGAAAAGCGGAAGGGCTGGTGGAGGAGGCGGGGTCGCGGCGGGGCTGTGAGGCCGGGGCCAGCGGAAGGGCGGCGGAGGGGCGCGAGAAACCTTAGGGGAAACCCCATGGGAGGTGGGGCCAGAGGAGGAGGCGGGACAGGGAAATCGCGGCGGCCGTGGGGGTCGAGGGGGNAGAAACGGGGGGGGGGGAGCTGCGCGGGACCAGAACCAAACTTAAAGAGGCACGGAGTAGCCCCGGCGGTGCAGGGTGGGCAGAGAGACTGGGCAGGGGTGTGCCCGATAAGGGCGGGGCCTCTGAGAAGGATGCGGCTAGGGCGGGGCCAGTGGAGAGGCTCCTGGAGAGGGCGGGGCCGGCGGAGAGGGCGGGACCTCTGAGGGGAGGAGTCGGGGCCTGGGAAAAGCGGAAGGGCTGGTGGAGGAGGCGGGGTCGCGGCGGGGCTGTGAGGCCGGGGCCAGCGGAAGGGCGGCGGAGGGGCGCGAGAAACCTTAGGGGAAACCCCATGGGAGGTGGGGCCAGAGGAGGAGGCGGGACAGGGAAATCGCGGCGGCCGTGGGGGTCGAGGGGGCGCGCAGACATCACCTCCCGCCGGTATTCCATGCCCGCCGCTTCTTCCCGACTGACCTCAGTGTAGTTACCCCGCCTAGCTCAGTCCGATCCTTTCAGGCTGGCAGCTCCGGGCACTTCGGAAGGAAGGGAGCGCTCGGTTGCAGGAAGAGAAGTGGGTCGGCGCCTTCAGCACTAAGAGAAAAGCCGCCGGAGTCCCTCTGCGCGGACCAATGAAGCGGCCTTCCAGCTGTCGGGCAGACTCACGCTGCCCAATTAGGGAAAGCCTCCTCCGGCGGCTGAGGAAAGCGCTACGGGTCCTTCTTTGAGACAAAACACTTCGACGGCGGTAGTACGCTTCAGTCGACTTTGTTTTAATTTAAACGAAAAATTACCCTGTACGTGCCTAGCTTTTAATACTAAGATAAATTTGCTTAGTTATCTTTGAAGTTTCTGACGCCATTCCACTTGTGTTTCTTACTGGTTTTAATCACATTGCGGCCTTTAAGACAGACTCAGAGACATTAAGTATTTTGCCCCAAAACACACAGACTTGCATTAAAACAAACAAACAAAAATCCAGGTCCCTGACGACGCTGTGTGAATTTCTGAATTGGGTCGTGGAACAGAAAAAGGACTTGAACGGGACAACTGATGAAATAAGGTCTATTAACAATAATAGTGTATCAGCAGTTTTGATAATTGGACTATGGTTACGTAAGACATTAACCTTTGACTATTCTGGGTAAAGAATATAGAACTCCATGTTACTTTTGCAGCTTTTTTTTAAACCTAAAATGATTTCAAATCGAGTTCTTATTAAGGTGTCCAACACACAACCATGAAGTAATTCATAGAAAGCTTTGCGCAAATTGAATCATTCAAAATAACCTAAAACAATACACTCTAAAATAGGACTCCTCATTTGAGGGAGAGATCCTCACCTTGTGGTTGTACAACAACCTGAAATTGTCTGCAAATTGATATGTGTGTCCATTTTCCTAAGAAGCTGTTGGTTCAGGCTATCAAGAGTGAGAACTCCCCTCCCCAAATTTAAGAACAATTCATCCTGTGGAGATCCTACGGTGACTTTTTGTATTTTTGCTTGCAGAGTGAATAATCTTACCTTAATCAGATTTGTGTGTCAAACAGCCAGCCAACTGGAGGATGCTTGTGATCTGCCTTAACTGACAAGCCAGCAAGCAGCAACAGAGCCTCTGCATGGTAGATTCCTCATAAATATCTGTTAAATGAATGCTGGATGAATGCTTTGCTTTTAATTCTGTTTTTCTGGCATCTCCCTGAAGCAGGGATCTTCTTCATCCCTGGTGGTGCTTTGTTCTTCAAAATTCACTTTGGGGGCGCCTGGGTGGCTCATTCGGTTAAACGTTTACCTTTGGCTCAGGTCATGATCCCAGCGTCCTGGGATCCAGTCCTTGGCTGTCGGGCTCCCTGCTAAGCCCGCGTCCCCTCTCCCTCTGCAGCTCCCCCTGCTTGTGCTCTCTGGCTCTCTCTCTCTCTCAAATAAATAAATAAAATATTTAATTTAAAAAAAATTCACTTTAAATTGAAGGCTGTAATCCTCACTGCTACTCAAAGACCCTTGTTTCCCTGGGCAGGTTACCCTCCCATTCACTAAGAGGAGCAAGTCACATCTCTTTTCTCAAATACTCAACTCTCTCTCCCCTCTCCTGGCTCAGTTTATGACCTTGGTTCTTATTTCGCCTGTAAAACAGAAGCAGTTAGAAGCTAAAGACTCCTCAAAACAAACAAAACAAAACAAGCAGAAGCAATCCAAAGAGACTTGCACTTGCGTCCACCCTCCAAACGTGCCAACAACCTCCTGCATCTGTACATGTTAAATGAATCACTGATGTAGTGGACCCGGCTCTTCCAGCCTGGCAAGGGGACTCTTCCTGCAATTCCCTCCTCTCTGTCTCCCCTGCATAGTCAAGCTTGCTTTCTACAGCCTGCTAATATGCTTTCCTGATGCTCATCTCCAAAAGAAAAAATTCTCTCAGATAACCATTTACCACCATTCAGATTGTTCAAAATCAGAAAGTTGGATAACAACAAGACTGTGGGGAATGCATTGCTGGTGAGGTGTAAATTGATACAACTCTTACAGATGAGAAATATTAGTCAATAATGCAAAAATATATACCTTTACTCTTAATCACAAGAAACACACTGAGGGTTGCTGGAGGGGACAGGGTAACTGGGTGACGGGCATTAAGGAGGGCATGGGATGTAACGAGCACTGGGTGTTATATAAGACTGATGAATCCCTGAACTCTACCTCTGAAACTAATAATACACTATATGTGAGTTAAAAAAAAAAAGAGGTTAGGGAACAATGAATGACTGGCTAAAGTTCTCAGAAGAATCTGGCTCAATATATTCAATAGTATAAAAAATAAATACCTTGTTCGATATTTTAGAAATCTAAATGATTTTTGCTGTATTTGCTCTTTGAACATTAGAGTGTATCAATAAAGTACAAAAAATACTTTAAAAAATGTAATATATATATTAGCCCAGCAATTCCACTGCTGGAAGTTCATTCTATCAATATACTTGCATGAACATAGTATTTAGTTAAAAAAAAAAAAAAAGCAAGGTGGAAAACATTTTGTATTAGTTTCCTGCTTTTTGCATAAAAAATATGGAAAAATGTTATTTGCTTATATTTGCATAAAGAAAAGCATTAAAGAATATGTAAGAAATAGAATAGTTATCTTCAAGGGACAGAGGCTAGTCAGGACCGGAAGGAGATTTTTATGTATAACTTTATATGTGTATATTCTAGAATTTAAGAGTCATTTGTGGGGGGGCACCTGGGTGGCTCAGTCGGTTAAGCGTCCAACTCTTGATTATGGCTTGGGTCATAATCTCAGCGTCGTGGGATCAGTCCCATGTTCAGCTCTGTGCTCGGCATAGAGCCTCCTTGGGAGTCTCTCCCTCCCTCTGCATCTGCCCCTCCCCACCCTGTTCTCACTTTCTCTCACTCTCTCTCTCAAAAAAAAAGAAGAAGAAATTTTTTGTTTTTATAGTTAATACCACCTGAAATTACCCCTTCTGGTACATTTTTAAGGTTGAATTTCATTGATGTCTCTTTTAATATATTCACTGTCCTGGTTGTATAGGATGGAGAGCTATATCTAATGGTGTCCTTGTTGGGAATACAGTTTGCATCTGTCAGGAATATGACTGCGTATCTGAGTTAGTTACCTAACAATATTCAACAGGACTGCTCAACATAGCAGAATTTGGCGATGGTGAGGATAATGACATTTCTGTCTAATGGGAGTACCATGTGTAAATTATAGTTCTTAAAGTATTTTACTTGTAAGGTTTTTGTTTGTTTATCCATAGAGCATACTGAAAGTATTTCTTAGCAGGAAACCAAAATCCCTAGCTGTTTGGTGACTATTGAATCATTTGCCTTTTATCAAGGGAAAATGTTGATCCAACCAAAAGATTTCCAAACAGTTATTAAACATATTTGACGATCTGAAGTAACTGAATGAGATTCATATAAAAATGCTTAAATGCCTTGAGGCATGGGTTCCAAGGCTTCCCCTACCCTTAGAGTTTTTCCAGATGATGATAATTAAACATAAAACAAGATTTGGTCTTCCACTGGGTTTCCCACCAATATTTTTGTAAATTTAGAACAAATTTGTCCCTGCCACTTGGATTTTTTTTTTCTTTAAGATTTATTTACTTTAGAGGGAGGGAGGGAGAAAGAAAGCACGTACGTGCAGGAGCGAGCAAGCACAGGGGTGGGGAGGGGCAGAGGGAGAGGGAGAGAGAAACTTAAGCAGATTTGAGGCTAACTGCAGAATCCAACTCAGGGTGGGGGCGCCTCAATCTCACGACCTTGAGATCAGGACCTGGAGATCAAGACCTGAACGGAAATGGAGAGCTGGATGCTTAACCAGCTCTGCCACCTGGCACCCCTGACCCGGGCATTCCACTTTATTTATTTATTTCAGAGAGAGACTGAGTGAGCACGCCTGGGGGGAGAGGTAGGGGAAAGTTGGAGAGGGACAAGCAGACTCCCTGCTGAGTGCGGAGCTTCTTGGCAGCGGCTGGAGGCGGGCCTCCATCCCAGGACCCTGAGATCATGACCTGAGGCAAAATCAGATGCTTAAACCGCTGAGCCACCTAGGAGCCCCTGGATTTTTTCTTAGAGAGAGAAGTATTAAAGGTCTAGAGACAGTTTGAGGTGACATTAAGCAGTATGAGAACTGTTTAGAATAACCAGTCTTTTTCTTTCCTTTCTCTCTCTTTTCTCTCTCTATGCACCCCCCCCCACCTCCCTCCCTCTCTTTCCTTCCTTCCCTCTTTTTTGGGGGTATAGAGCCAGTTTGTGGCAATTCAATGTCTTCCTTATTTAGAAATTAAACAGCCTTTTCTTCTTGTATTAATAAACATAAAATCAATAATACTTCCTTATGAAATATTTAGATACATTTCTCTTTAAATTTTAAAAGTGTTATCTTTGGTGAGGGCTTTAATTTTGTTAACTGAAGTTTTCTTTAGATGTTGGGTTGTCTTTAAGGAGCAATTAAATTTCTTTTGAGAGTTTTGATTAAGGCATCTGAGAAAAATCAGAAAACGTCTTTGCTTTCTTAGCTTTCGTAACAATGTTTTTCTTTTCTTACACTTAAGTGTAAAGAGCAAAATTTCCTTTTTAGAAATATTTGAGTTTTTCTTATTTCATATATATTTTTAGTCTCCATAAGCCAGTTAGAACGGAGCTCCGCTAATTTTTGAGACCTTAGAACAGATGGAACCTTTATTCTGTTGATATGGTGGATAACACTGATTGGTTTTCATATGCTAAACAAACTTTACATTCCTTAGATAAACCGAATTCGGATATGATGTGTTGTACGTTTTATACGTAGGCAACCTTGGTTGGTCTAGCAATAATTTTCCCGCAGGCTTCTTGACATGAAATTGGTGCCCTCAAGCGCACCTGCCTACATTGTCACCCGAAGGCTTCCTGTCCGTGGGGGTGTCCCAATGACCTCCCCAGGTTCTTGTGTAGCTCACCTGTGGTCCAGAAACTTGCTTTCTGCTAGCCAGCAACCTGTTCCAGCCTGGGCAGTGCCATGGGCCAAGTGTCACCTTCTGCACTGAGGTCTGCACCACAGTCTTGGTAAGGGGGCCCCTTTCCAAGCATGTCCCTCCTTAGGTAGGGTACCCCACGGAATTTCTCTAAGCCATAGGTCCCATATGGAATTTCCTTTTATCTTACTGTCATTCATTTATTGAATCTTAATAATTCTTTGTATGAAACGTCCCCCATATGTTTCTGTCTCCTGACTGGAGATGAAGAGGTCACTAGGTCTAGCCCACGCTTAGGGGAAGAGGATTACACAGAGCAGGAATAACAGGAGGTGGGGGGGGGGTCTTTGGGAGCTCTAGCAGCCCCTGACTGTGGTCTGGACCACATGACGCTTTTTTTTTTTTTTAAAGATTTTATTTATTTATTTGACAGAGATAGAGACAGCCAGCGAGAGAGGGAACACAAGCAGGGGGAGTGGGAGAGGAAGAAGCAGGCCATAGCAGAGAAGCCTGATGTGGGGCTCGATCCCATAATGCCGGGATCACGCCCTGAGCCGAAGGCAGACGCTTAACCGCTGTGCCACCCAGGCGCCCCTGGACCACATGACGCTTCTAAGTAATAATGACAAATGGGAGATGGGATCTTGCTTCCAAGATCCGGTCAAAAAAGATAGTGACTACTTTATAGCGCCCCGCCCCCCACCTCTCTACCCATCCCCCCCCAGTCTCTCCCCCAGTCTCAGGCTCTTCCTGTTTGCTGCTTGGATGAGCCAAACTGTCATGACTGTGAAGGGCTCAAGTGGCAAGGAACTGAGGGCAGCCTTCAACGAAAACCCGAGACCCTCATCATTCTGACAGCTGGAGAGTAACTGAATCCTGCCAACAATCCAGGGAGTAGGCTCGGGAGCAGACGCTTCCCCAGGTGAGCCGGTGAGGACTGTGGCCCCAGCCAACACCTGTGAGACCCAAAGCACAGGACCCATTGAAGTCACACGCAGATTCCTGACCCACAGAAACTGGGAGATAATAGATGCTGTTATGTAAGCCACTAGGTTCAGGGGTTATTTGTTACGTGACAATAGGTAACTAATAAAGAGTTATTCCAATTTTACTTTTGATTTTGTATCTGTTTTGGTAAGTTGTATGTTGAAGGAATTTGTCCATTTTTAAGTTAAGACTGCATCCATCAGTCCAGTTTATCCATTTCTTTGAGAGGTAGCCCAAGTACACCAATTTATTTGCTCAAAAAATACGAGAAACAAAAAATGTATGTTCACACAAAAATGCGTATACAAATGTTCATAGCAGCTTTATTTGTAATAGTCAAAAATTTGAAACAACCCAAATGTTCCTCAACGGGTGAATGTTTAAACAAAATGCTACATTAATACTCAGCAGTAAGAAGGAACACACTTTAATACATGTGACAATTTGGATGTATCTCAAGGGAATCAGGCTGAGTGAAAAAAGCCAATCTCAGAAGGTTACATCCTGTGTAACGTCATTTACACAACATGCTCAAAATGACAAAGTTATAGAGATAGAGAATAGATCGGTGGTTGCCGGGGTCAGGGATGAATGAGGATAAGGGAGGGGAATAGATATGAACATAAAGGGGTAGCATGAGGGGGATCGCTGAGCGAACATTGTTACTTTTTTTTTTTCAGTTCTGTTATCTTGGGAGTAGTAGTGGTTCCACAATCTACATGAGCTAAGAACTACACACACATACACACACACACGAGTGCACGTGAAGCTGATGACATCTGAATAAAGTATGTGGATTGTTACACATGTCAATTCCCTGGTTTTGCTATTGTACTATAGTTATGAAAGATGCTATTGCTGGGGAAACTGTGTGAAGGGTGCATGGGTCCTCTAGTATTTTTGCAACTTCTGTGAATCTATAATTACTTCAGAATATATAGTTAAAAAAAAAATCCACCCAGTTGAACTCATCCAGTCTCTTGGGTTAAAATATCTAATTTAAATAGGTACCCCAGCCCCTGCCATGGCTCTCCATCCGGTTTTCACTTTCACAGAGGTTGACTTTTGAGTAAAGGCCTTAAGAAAGGGAATCTCTCTCATCATGAAGATATCCAGTGAGAGTGGGGGAAGCCTTTATCCTTAGAAAATAACAAGCAGAAAAGCCCTGTGATGGAAGCCCGCCTGGCGTAGTGAGCACCTAAGTGGCCAGTGCGGCTGGAGCGTAGTGACCAAAAAACCAGAAAAGAGGATTTGGCTTTCACTCTGATGATGATGCATTTGAAGGGTTTTGAGCACAGGAGTGAAACGATCAGACTCCACAGTTTAAAGGGATCACTCTAGCTGCTGAAGGGGAGGCAAGGGTAGAAGCAGGGACAACAGGAGGCTCTTCAGGCTAATTCAGGTGAAAGATAATTGTGTCTCAGACCTAGGTGGTGAGAAGGGGTCAAATTCTGAATATCTTTTGAAGGCAGAACTGGTAGGATTTGTTGCTGGACTAAGTGGGAGAGACAGTGATCCAGGGGGAAGTAACTGAAATGTGGGGGGGCGGGTGGAGACTGGAGGTGTAGTTTGGGGAGTGGAGGAATCCCAGAAACTCGTTCTTTGACATGCTAAGTTTGAGATGTTTATCAGAGATCCAGACGGGAATACTTGGCAGCCAGCCCTACCTAAAGCTGTCTACAGTCCTGAGAATCACCCTCACCTTACGGAATCTCATCAGCTGGTTGTATTATATTCATTCTGGTTGTATTACTCCTCGTGATCTAAATTCACCTTTTGTTTCTTGTCTACACCTCCAACTATAGGGTAAGTTTCATGAAGTTAGGACTAGCTTACTCCTGCATCCGTTAGGCCTGGTATGTAATAGATTCTCAAAAAGATATTTGCTGAATGTCTCCAAGAACCATACGGGCCTGAACAATTGACAATGGATGTTATTTAATATCTTGGCTAAGACAGGTCCCAAATCCATTTTCTTTCATTACAGCAGTGATTCCCATACTTTTTTGCACATTGGAAGCACCTGGGGAGCTTTAAAAGTATGGATGCCTTGGGGCGCCTGGGTGGCACAGTGGTTGGGCGTCTGCCTTAGGCTCAGGGCGTGATCCTGACGTTGTGGGATCGAGCCCCACATCAGGCTCCTCCGCTGTGGGCCTGCTTCTTCCTCTCCCACTCCCCCTGCTTGTGTTCCTTCTCTCTCTGGCTGTCTCTTTCTCTGTCAATTAAATAAAATCTTAAAAAAAAAAAAAAAAGTATGGATGCCTTGGTCCCACCCCCAGAGATTGTGATTTAATCCCTCTGGGGTGTGTTCTGGGCTTTGGGATTTTTAAAAGATCTCTAGGGGATTGCAATGTGCAAGTAAGTTTGGAACCACTGCACTGTGGAATTTTCAATTAAGGTTTTTACCTTTGTCTTTGCTAAAGTGCATACTAATTACTCCAATAGGTACAAGAAAGGAGGTAAAATCTTCCTGAACTTTCATTTCCTTAAGTTTTCTCTCCTTTGCTTGGATCCACTATCTTCCTCTTCTTCTTTCTGATCTGTCACTCCAGGACGTACACAAGATTACACATCTCACAAATACGGCTCTCTTCTCAGCAATGAGGTCTGGGGCTCTTAAGCCAAATCTGATCCATTGTAATGCGCAGATGTCTAATATCTTCTCTCTACAACAAATCCTGTCAATTGCTCTCGCCTGCTTCTCAGATCCACCTCTCTCCCTCCATCCCTGCTGGGCCATGCTCTGAACACTTCTTACCTAGACTGCTGACCTGGCTTCCCTGCTGGTCTATCTCCAGCTTCACCTCACTCTCCTACCAAAGTGATCTTTCTTAAACGCCAGATTGTTCAGATCATCTAACTTTCAAGACTCCCTGTCTTTTTATTATGGTATTTAATGTCCTTCATAGAGATCCCTACCTATCTCATCTAGCCATGTGAATTCAGGCAAATTTGCTAAGGTGTCTGCCTTGGTTTTCTCATCTGTAAAGTGGTGACAGTAATGGTCCTTGATTTTAATATACCTATAGCACTTAGAACTGTGTCTGGAACATGTTAAGTGCTCTAAGAGTTAGTTACGCTATTCCTTAAACACTCCCTCCACTGCAACACAGTTAAAACAGGCTCCAAGCCCCACCATCAATCACTACTTTTGGGAGGTGGAACAGACTTGAGTCCTGAATTTGGACTCCACTACTTTCTAGCTTAGGAGGTCTTGGGCAAGCTACTTAACATCTCAGATACAAACTAAGGATAAGAGCATAGTGAAGGACTGTTAAGTAAGCTAGAGTGGGTTGTTGTGAAGGTAGAGGAGGTGCCCAGGGTGTTTTCCCTGTCTCTACCTGGTGACATATCATTCAGCCTACGAAGTTGAGCCTGGGATCATTTCTCAAAGAAGCATCTCCCCTGGCCCACCCCCACTACCATCTGCCCCATAGTTTCCCTTCTGAAGTTTCCGTACACCCTACATTAGGACATAGCTTCCTGAGCTGCTGATTCAGATTCGTCTTTCCCTTTTCCACACTACGAGCTTCCAGAGGAAGAGTTCGTGTTTTATTGACCTTTAACCTTAATGACCAGCATAGACTGGAGCTTAAAATGTATCAGCTGAGTGAATGAGTACAACCAGTCAAGGCCCAGTGAAAATGGTGTTTTGATCCACTCAGGCCATTATCTGTTCATATTCTGAGGTTCCACAGAAGTGTCTTTGTACTTCTATGACACGAGTTATTTATGAATTTGTCCTATTTCATTCCTCCCCTAGACTGTGAACTGCTAGTATTATCTATGTCCTCATCTGCCATAGAGAAGTACTTTATCTGTATTTGAATAATTGAATTGACTGACTGGATTACAAAATATTTCAACCTCCCTGGTCTATTCTTTCAGATCCTTCCCAGGCATGTATGCATGAGGTAGGTGATTATTTATTTAAAGATTTTTTAATTTTAGGGGCACCTGGATGGCTCAGTTGGTTACGCATCGGACTCTTGGTTTCGACTCAGATCATGATCTCATGGGTTGTGAGACTGAGCCCCGCATGGGGCTCCATGCTCAGTGGGGAGTCTGCTTGAGATTCTCTCCCTCTGCCCTTCCCTCTCAAATAATAAATAAATCTTAAAAAAAAAAAAAGATTTTTAATTTTAAGTGCAACCTACCCCCACCATGTGGGGCTCGAACTCACAACCCCAAGATCAAGAGTCCCATGCTCTACTGACTAAGCCAGCCAGGCGCCCCGAGGCAGGGGATTATTTAAATCTCAAGGAGTATCCCGGTAGCTTATTTAAGCCAAAAAGTATACCAAGGATATCAATATAACTAAAATGCACCATGAACTTAATATTGACACTAAAACAACTTTTAAGGTGGACAAATAATTTTATTTTGTGCATGCAAATACATGTCAAGTACTGCAAACTTTTTCCATCAATTTTCTCTCAAACACTGAAAATCATGATGCTCTATTCTGTGAACAGCCAAAGCTAATATCTCTTCACTTCAGTGCTACAGCAAAAACACACGGAATTCACTCTTTGCTATTCACTATCATCACAACCCTCATTGTTCCAACTCTGCCCTCCCCCCATATACAGGCCTTATAAATCCTAGCCTTCCCCCCATTTAATCCTATTCCTATAGCACAAAGGGAAACATTACAATTTGGAAATTCAAATTGAAATAAATGGAATAGAATTTATTCCCATATATATTCCCCATTTCATTGTACAGAATTATTTTAAATTATAGTTTTAAATAGAAGCTGAGTATATGCCTTAAAAATGAGCATTAAATCCATCTTAGAGATGGTGCCTGCTTTTTACATGATGGGTGTACACCATCTTTAATTTCATTTACATTTCAATCGAACAATAGATTTGCAAAGAAAATGTCTAATACAGACGTAAAAATATTCACACTAGAGCTTCACAATCGGTTGTACAATTGACAAACAGGCCTCTTTTCCCAAACTTTCCAGCTAAGCAAATTTATAAAATGTAATCAATGCAACAAGAAAAACATTTCTCTTTCACTTCCAGGGAAAAGAATATGCAATAAACAGTATAAATGCAGACAGCAGTTGCTGCAAGCTAACCACGATACTCCCAAGTGGCTGTACAGTGGATATGTGCAGTACAAATAAAAGCCACATGTGTTGTATCACAACTACAGTATAATTGTTTGCCCAGCTAAGAGAATGCATGCACTTCCATGCCTTGGGTTATAAAGTGAGGCCTAATTCTCGACAGATTGATGGAATATATGCAAATGACCTTGGCTTTTGGCAGTACTAAGTGCAGCCAGTGTCTATGTTCCACTGGTTTGAGGATATTTTTAAAATTTTACTTAAAAAAAGAAAAAAGTTGCCAATTTCGGATTTGGGGGAATAACTGCTCTTGGAGTAGAAATAAGACTCCACTCAAATGTGGGGTGTTCTGATCAGTGGCCTTGACTCCTTGTATTCCCTTGCCAGCAAAGGGATACAAAGAAACTGCTAGTATAAAGGATTAACTAGCAAATGTATTCAATTTATCCAGAAAATGGGATACTCCTTGAGCACTTTCATTTGTGTTCTGCTTGCAGAAGGGGTTCTTATGAAGGAGTTACAGTAAGTGATCCCATAGACACTCTTCAATCACTAAAACACAAGAAAAGTTCTTCCAGGAAACTAATACATAGTTGCAATGCAACTTTTCCCTTTAACTGCTCAGTTACCAATACTGGTGACAGTCTGCTCAGAAAACCACACCAAGAAGCTAGGGAAGAAATATTCAGATTCAAAGTTGAAATCACATGCTGAATCTGATCATTACAATTCCACCCCTGTCAACTAGACAACATGGGCTTTAACATCTAAAATGCAAGAGCAAGAGCAAGCTAGATGGTTTTTAAAACAATGTTTTCAAATGTTTAAATGATCCCATTTTAAATTCCTAGAAATTGCTGTGCATCCTGTAATTTTCTCAAGGCAGCATATAAAATTGGGATGTGCTTTATATACTTAGAATCAACTCGAAATTTGAGTGAAAGTGACTAGATCCATACAAACGGGATATTTCAGTTCTCGTATAGGAGGTGAGGTTTCTTTTATTATTCTCTTGTGAGAGTAAATAACTACTAGAAAAAAAATCAGTGCCACTGACCCAGTGAAGTACTACCTTCTCTTGAAAATTGTAACGCACGAACTCCATGCATGACACTGGCTTATCAGGTGGTACTGAAACGAAGTCATGGCAGGAAAGGCAAGGGCATCTGCTCTGCTCAGGTACCAATTAGACGAAATACATACATCACTTTCTCAGGTTTTAGAAAATGAACTGACATTACAAAAGAGAACTACTGAGGCTACATTCACAGAATCTGAATGAGGCACATGGCCTTCAAAGTGGGACTTAGAAATGGAAAAACAAAAACACACAAAAAATAAAACAAATGCCCCACCATTTCCCCACTTTCCGGACCTCAGACTACTTTTTCCTAATTAGACCACAGGCACCATAAGCAGTTAAATTAACTGACATTACATCTTTCCTCTCCTATTGCCTTATATACTGATTTCAAACATATGTACATCACAACATGCTGGTAAAAGGGTCAAATGACACAATGCACCCAAATTTAAAAAGTCACATCCTTGGACTGATTTGTAATTTTTTTTCCCTCCATGACATCAGGGAGTAACTCTTTGAAGAAGGATCAGAAAAATTGCTCTTTCTTCGAAAGGGGCAGAGAACCAGTCTTTCCTCACGTGAAACCCACCATGAGAAAAAGAAGATGGTCACTACACAGATAAAGGATGCAATACAGAATAATCCCGACACAGAAACAATTCCTGCGTTGTTAGTGAGAACAAGAGTAAGATTTGAAGAACAGGGAGTCATTGTTTTCTGGGATCACCTGCTGCAAGACAAGCATTATTTTAATATAAATATTCTGAGACATACCAATAAGGTTGGCAGGTATATACATACACTGATGCAAATGTAATTTCACTGGACAAGTAGGCAAACACCTAAGCAGTTTATCCCAAACCCCTCCAGCAGAGCACAACCAAGTTTCAAAATTTCAATTTTAAAATTAAAAAGATAAGGTTAAATACACAAGATCAATTTATGTAGTATATATTCACCCTCAGAACGTGCTGAAGATGTTTTGCGTAGTTCTGTTGCACAGAGGGTTCTTTCCCTGAGGGCACATAAGGAGCTCTCAAACTGTTAATAGGTCTCTATTTTGTAACAAAATAGCAATTTTAAAATCTTAAAAAAAAATACATTACCTTCAACATGGAAGATCTCACTATTTAAATATCCATGAAATAGACATACTGGTTTGCATATCCTTTTTGGAAATACAAACAGCAAATAAAGTACATTGGAAGCATTTTAAATGTAATAAGCGCATATTTATAGAAGGGTTCTGATATAAATTATATAACAATCATGTTCCTGTAATATCCTAGGCTAATTTATAATGTCAGAAATAAGTTAATGTAACATGGTTTAAAACTCTCATTCCTATTCATTTCAGGTTACAGAGTGAAATAAATAAAATGTCTTTGTAGGGATAGGGAGCACTGGCCATGGCAAAAAGGTACAGTACTAACCAAAGGAAACAAGTCAAGGCTACTGTGCTGTTATGTTACAAACAAACATCTTCATACATCTGAATATTAAATAAATGTGTAAGATCTTCCATACTGACACCAGAATATCAAAACTACCCCTTTGTTTCTCAGGTATATTTACAACTTATCAGTCACCTTATGAGCATGTTCATTAAGACAGGTTATCAAACACCAGTATTTACTCATTCTGATCAAGAAATTTCAGGGAAATGTCAACCCTCCCGCCCCTGGAAATGTGCACAAAACTTTTTATCAAAATCTTATCTGATACAATGCTGTGGTTTTGTAAAACAACTAAATAGCTCAGACGACCAATAACATGATCCTGTTTAAGCAACTTGCTAGCAGGAAAAGCCCTTACATACAGTACACCTGGTGAAAGATCAGCTTGGCTTAAAATATTCCAGTACAATTTTCAGAGTAAACAACTTCACAGAAGTTAATTAAAAAAATAATAATAAAAGTCAAACTAATCTCAAAGAAACCGGGGCGGGGGGGGAGAAACAAAGAGACAAACTATAAGTAAGATCACCAGGAAGGAATGCCCAGCTTTTGTTTCCAAATGTTGACTGAAATTTAGGTTTCAGTAAAATACCTCCCATAAATCTGGGGCATGGCTGGTTGAACATACTGCATACTTCCAGATGCCAGGTCCAAACACTTTTCAGTCACATTTAGCAGGGCAGAAATTATTCATGTTTTTAAGTATGAATAAAGGTTAGCCAATGTTCTATTATTACATGGTTCATAGTCTTATCAACCTAACAGTCAGAAAACAAGGAAAATTAAACCCCAACGTGAAGTAACAATAAACAATATTTAACCAAGATATTGCAATGAACATCCAAATTAATTAGTTTAAATAAAAAAAAAAAACAAAAAACCCAGCAATACCATCTTGTTAGTCAGTGCAAACGCTACATACAGGGTTTTCTCAAGAAAGCTGAAAGCACCTGATTCTTTTGCCAAGTCATCAGAGTCAATAATGTACAGGCTTAAATCTGCATTTTAAAAAACTGCCATTACATTAGTGCATAATTTATCAAAATTGTAAAAACGATTCTGCATAACTTAGGAGAATTTAATATCTAGTACATCAGCTGAAAGACTTAGGCACTTGGTTATATATTTAATTACTTACTTCAACAAGTAGCCTGTGTATAAATATTAACAAAGCAGAAACTATTCTTGAAAAATGGAAAATTAAAAAAAATTTCAATGCTACAGATAAAAGCACTGCACCACACTCCTACATATAATGCAGTAAAGAAAGCTAGTATATAACCCTGTAAAATTCTATGGTAAGAACATCTAACTCCACTCTTCAAAGTAAAAAAAAAGAAAAGAAAGAAAGGAAGGAAGGAAGGAAAAGAAAGAAAAAGAAAAAAAATCCATGCAAAGTCCCATGAAAAAGATAAACAAAGCAGCTGGAATGAGATGGAAATTTCTCTCAGCAAAACATAAAATAGAAATAAATAAGTTAATTAAGTCTACTTTCACTAGATGTATCATTGTAGGATCCTGCTAGTTTAATAACTGAGTTGTTAATTTTCTATAGAAGCCATTTAAAATAGGAAATGGCTCAGTTACTGCACCGGATTGCTACAAACTCATAAAAAGCTGCTTGAAGCTTAAGTTAAATGTCCAAATTCCAATCACCTCTGGAAAGTGAACGTGTTACCCTAGGTAAAGTAAATTTCTTTTTTTTTTTTCATAATGCTAATGCAAGAGGGCTTGAAGTATCAAAGAGTCCACAGGAAATGGATGCCCCCAGTAATATCTTTTTTTAAAAAAAATATACATTATATAATATATATTATATATATAAAAAGCTAGTGTAAATGCTTCCATGGTATGGTCACAAATTTGAAAGATGAACCTCCTTTCAGCTGTTAACCATCTTCCCATTTGCAACAGGTTTTAAAAAGTCGTTTTTATCTTCAGACATAACATGAGTTTTCAGAATGAGGTTGCCAACACTGACAGACGTGGTGATGGGGAGGCAACTTGCATTGCTAATGGACACTGGGAGTGGCTGGCTAAAGCAAGAAGTTACCGGCAGAATTGTTTTTTGCTCCTCCCTGGGAGAAAATAAATGACATGGAAAACAAATTAGCTTTAAGTGAAAACTTTAAAGAATAACCATACATGCTTAATACAAGTTGTAACAAACCTTAGGAGCCCCTAGCAAAGGCATGTCTTTATCACTAAAAAGTATCCACGTTCACTAAAAAAAAAAAAGTTCCACTTTCCAAAAATCATATTCAAAAAAATAAAATACTGGTTAATTTAAGGCCAACAAACTATCAAGTTCCAGACTAACCCATATTTTTGGCAGTAATTATATAAAATGGCAATATTAAATCCAAGAGTATCTTCACATGATTTTTAAAAAGGGAAATCCTACATATAGTTTTTAATTCTCCATTTTGCCATCTAGAAGTCTGCCTACCAGACTGAGAAAGTACAACCTGATGCTGGAGCATGAGGACAACAACATTTATCCCAACAAATAAAGCAAGTTTCAGGCCCCTTAAATGGGCTACTTTGTTTGTTCAAATTTACCTCTTCTCTCCTAAAAATCCAGACTGACCCAATCACGTCCTATTACATAGGTCTTCCCCTCACAGGATAAAGCCAAAAATGCATTTAACACTGTATCTATTTCTCTTTAAATATTTACAGCCTACATCCACTGGTTAGGAATTATCTGTCTAACACTCACAGAATCACATGGTCTTCACCTAAACTCTGTCTCTTCTGCTCCAGCGGCTCCTTTTGGTGCTGCTGGACTGGGTGCCCATTTTCCACTGCTGTTCCATTCAGCAACTGATCATTTTGAGCACTGATACCAAGCTGTATGTCCAGGATCTCCTAAGAAAATAAAATGTTAATCCTTCACTATGAAAGCACTTTATACTTTCATTGCCAATGGAATAAAGCCTCCTAAATATTTAATTGTGGTACTTACTTCAATTTGTTCACCTTGTCCATCAGGTTCATCAGTATCGAGTGCCGAAAGCTCTAACTCAATATCCCTATCAGGCTTAGTATCGCTTGCATCTTCTGTATAATCACTCTGTAATTAAGAAAAACGCCGATTTTATACCTGTGGAAGCTGAGGCTTCCCTTTTAGATTAAAATGGGAATCCCAATGATTGAAATAAGGAATTATATAAGAAATCTGGTACTACAATTTTATTTCTATTCTGAGTTTTAAAAGCAATCACCCACCAGAAAAAGGCACACTAACATGAGCTAAGTAACGGCAGAAACCAACACAACAGCAAACAGTAAATGTATTACGCATGAAGCTGGGAGATTCAGTTTCTTTACCTCTCCGTTTCTCAGTTCAATTTCCTTGCTTAGAAGATTTAAGGTAAGGTGACGGCCTTCATCCAGGGAATTCCATTTCTGTTGCATGGCCAGAGCATTGGCCTCCCTCTGAAGAAGCAGTGAGTTACTCTTGGCCTACAGGAAAGAAAAAAAAAGTAAAGTTAGCTTCCAACCACCATTTTATTTTTTAAGAATTCAAAGCTGAACAACACAGAGCCTACCTGCTGAAGTTCAATGCTCAAAAGGTCTCCAGTACTGGAATGCTTTCGATGACCAGATAAATCAGTAACAATGAATCTGTCCCTTTAAAGAGAAACATGTTTATAGAGTTATAAAAGTGAAATCAATGAAGCAACAAAAGCAGGAATGGCTATCATATGCCATACATGTTTTCAGTACGGGATCAACCCTGAAATTTTCAGTTGTCATTCCAAATGTACATTTTTTTTCAGAAATTTGTTATATAGCTAGAATCATCATACTTCATGAATAATCGGGGGGTAGGATCTATACTCTTGAGGATAACGTACAAGTCTGAGAATAGAGAACCCAAGAGAAAATTAAGAGTAACATTACCGTTCAATATAGTGTGCTGATGATGTGGCCTCGTTACCATATGAACTCCACCTTGAATCAACAGCATTGACATAAGGAACATAATCTACAGAAATGCAGAAAAAAACAATGATCACACAAATGAAAAATCTGTATATAAATGTGAACATACATTTTTAAGAAAAGATCCCTTATTTTATCCAACCACCCATGTTCTCCTGGCTAAACCATTTAATTCTGAGCTTCCTATGATTATTAATGGAGGGAAATGTTCTGTACCTCACAAAATGAGGATTAAAAAGCACAGTGTTAGAACATATCAGTATTAGTAAGGTGGATTACCTGATACACTGATAGGCTTAGTGGCACTTCCTTGGGAAGCAGTGGCCTGGACAGGATCCGTGGTATGGTAACCTGTACGTGAAGATCTGGAAATTGCACCCCATTTTGAGATGATAGGTCCATCACTAAATGGA
This sequence comes from Ailuropoda melanoleuca, assembly GCF_002007445.2. Taxonomy (NCBI): domain Eukaryota; kingdom Metazoa; phylum Chordata; class Mammalia; order Carnivora; family Ursidae; genus Ailuropoda; species Ailuropoda melanoleuca. The sequence continues at coordinate 48,893,597 of NC_048224.1, forward strand.
ATTATTGGGTCTTCTTCTTTTGTCCTTCTCTGGGTTTCAAATAAATGCACTCTTCTCTTAACATCTCCACTGTCCAGGTCCTGCACAAACCAAAGAAAATCAATAAAGGGATTGCTGGCAAGTACTTCAGCTAGTAATACAGATACATGCTTTCAAAAGACATGTAATTAAGTTTTCTGGCAAATTTAACACTAGCTATAGATCTCAGTGGTAATCCAACATCTATTTTCAACCACCGAACTACGCTCAAATAATTTTAACATCAAATGCAATGTATTTCAGACTTACCTAAATATAACTCTGCTGCTTACAGAGGAGTTATATAGTAACAGTATGAAGATGAAAGCATTCAATCACTCTAAAACTTGAGTCAACATGCATGATATCCCCCCGCCCCCCCAAATCATACCATTAATACAGCATTTGAATTAGCAATTACATCTCTGGGCTCCGAATCGATGGCATTTATACAGGAGCCTATGGTGCCACAAGACCAGGGAGAATAATGAGAAAGATGATCTTCTTCAAATTTTGTACCACTCACACTCTCAGAGAACTGATTAAAAAAAAAGAAGAAAGGCATAGTCAGTTAGTACAAATCTTAAACTTAAAAACTTGTAACTAAAACAAAGTAACAATTACAGAATATACAGGACTTCACAGTGAACAATTAAATCTTCAATAATTAATATAAAAAACTGTCATAAGTAACAAGTAGTATCTATACTCTTTGTGTTTATATTGTTCATTAACAGATAGAATGACTGCTCTTTTTATTTTGTCCCTTCAGTACTCCTAAGAAACCCCTGACTGACACTATCAAAACCAATCAACAAATATTTGCAACATGCCTTAAGCATGGACGAGGTACTCCAAAAAATGAAAAAAGCAAACACACACAGACCACATGAAAATATGGGAATATAAATGATAAACCATGCAAGATTAAAAATAAACAACAACAACTCAAAGGCAGCTCTCTGGAACTAGAAGTTAACAAACTTTAAAGGGACTGCCAGAATTACAGGATCAGAATATTAAAGTTGTAATTATCATTAAATCTAGTTTACTCATTGTACAGATACAGAAAGCCAAGGCCGAAAAGGTTAAATTACTTATCCGAAGTCATATGGCTAGCAAACAGCAGAGCTGAGTGTCAGGGAAATACTTTTTTTTTTTTTTTAAAGTAATCTCTACACCCAACATGGGGCTTGAACTCACGACCCCAAGATCAAGAGTCGCATGCTCTACTGACTGAGCCAGCCACGCTCCCCGGGGAAATACTTATTTCTTAAAGCATTAGTATAAAAAAATGTAAATACATTTTTGTATCAAGCAAGTGGCAACTCCATTACACTGTTGTCAAGATGTTTAGCTGCTTTTAAGAAGTCTAAGGTTTTTTTTTGAAGATTTTTAAAAAATATATTTACTGGAGAGAGAGAGAGAACGAGTTGAGGGAAGGACAGAGGGAGAAACATTCCTCACTGAGCAGGGAGCCCAACAAGGGGCTCGACCCCAGGACCCTGGATCATGACCTGAGCTGAAGGCAGATGCTTAACAAACTGAGCCACCCAGGTGCCCTAAAAAAGTCTAAGTTTGATGAGGAATTTGGATCTAGTTTAAAAACTCAATGGTTTATTGAAATACTTATGGATGAAAAAATATGATGTCTAGGATTACTTTCAATAATCCAGAGGAAAGAGAGGGTACAAATCAAACAAGACTGGCTGAGTAGATAATTAGGGGTGATAGGTACATGGGGTTTATTATATACTATTCTCTCTACTTTTTATGTGTTTGAAATTTTTCATAGTAAGATTTTAAGAAGTTTTTTATATTAGAGCCTGTAGGAATGGGAAATCGACCAAACTACAGGAATTTAAAAAAAAATGGTTTGTTCTACATATAAAAGTACTGAAAACAACAGGGTACACTGAAATGATCCTAGTACAAAAACTTGTTTTGTAACAAGAACAACGGGTAACAGTGATATAGAACTCCAAAGATAAAAGAGCAGGCATTTCTGCACCTCTTGTGAAGTAGGGAAGAAATACCCATGCTAGACCAGGATTCAAATCCCAGCTACTTACAGGGTGAATTTACTACTTGGGCAAATTACTTAACTTCTCTGAGTAGGATTCCTAAAAAATACAGATTTAATACCTGCCCCCTAAGATTTTTGTGAGAATTAAATAAAATAACATTATGGAAATGCTTAGTACAGTGCCTGGCACAAGTAGGTGCTCAATAAATGGTAGATATAAATCTTATTAATTAAAACCAGAAAAACAATGAGAACTACACTTCTGGAAAGACCTTCAATTCTTGGTGGGAAAAGGACTGTGACTTCATGGTCTTCAGAGTCTGACAATGCCTAACTATAGTGCTCATTATATACTCAGTGTTCACGGAACTAAGCAGACTCGACTGCACACCAAACCACGCAAAATAGCCAACACGGCTAAGCCTGGTTTGAAGAAGTGCTCTGAGGTCAGGTGTCTGACCTGTCCTTGCAACATCAAATGATTAAAACCTTTCTTACATCAGTGCGAAAGTCTACACTGAATAGAGGAGAAGGTGGTGTTGGTGACTGTGTTGCCACAGGAAGAGTTGAAGAGACAAGAGGTGCTTTCTGAGTGTGGTACTGTGCCCACTGCTCTGGCTTTCTTCTTATCTGCTCCTCGCAACTGGTCTTCAAATGACCACAAGGTTCCTAAGGGGGGATAAAAGAAACAATCTTAATCATCTAGGGAGCAGTAAATAAATTTAACTATGCTCTGTGGAAATAATGTTAACAGTTTATTGTATCTCTGGGACCAAAAAAAAAAAAAAATAGAGTAGGGAAGTCACCTTAGTCTGTTCTCCACACATTTAAATGAAAGGGTTAATATTGAGTCCAGTGATGTTAAAAGTACTGTCCGAGCACTCAGTTTTCTGGTTTAGGGAAGTCATTTCTATCTACATGGGAATACTGAAAACAGGCCTGTCCTTGTATTTTGGAGATTTTTTTTTTTTTTTTTTACTTTCCCATCAGTGTCCTATCCAAGCATAGCATTTATTGAGCATTAATATGTATCAGGTCCAGTTCTAAGGGCTTTGTTTTTCTGATTTAATCCTCACAACAGCCTTATGAGGTAGGTACTACTATCACTGCCACCAAACATGAAAAACCTGACACACAGAATTCAAGTGACTTCTGTAAGTCACACAATTCAGAAGTGGAGGAGCCAGAAACCTATACCCGGGAGGTATGACACCAAGTGTGACAGCAGGCTCTTACCCACTACACTACGGTAGCACTCTCCTACTTCCATCATCACTTACCCTTGGTAAAGGCACACTTGTCCTTGGCTCACTTGGTGGCTGACAAGCCACTGAATAATACCCATCTAATGAGTTATATCTTTCTCGCAAAGACGTCTGATAAACAGACGAGTGCATCACATCCATTGGAGGTAAAGAATTGCTTCTAATAATGTCATCTCGTTGGTACATAGGTGGGCGCCAGATGCGCCTGCTGTCGTACACAGGAGCATACATTCCAGAAGGTACTGGAGGAACTGGTCCATACGGCTGCGGAGGAGGAGGTTGGTAAGGAGAAGAATTCATTCGATCTCGAGGGGAAAATGTACTGTAATGATCAGCATATGGCATAGAAGCAGGTGGGAGGGAGGACTCTGGAACATTATTGGACCTCACAAAGCGAGGAACACAGGGAGCCACACCAGCTGGTACCGTTGGAGGTGGTGGGTAGTATCCTTGAAAATCAGAAAGAGGAGTATTTAATGTAATCTTAGTAAAATCCAACATTTTATAAAGATTTAAGTTGAAAGCAGCCTTTAATGTGGGAAAAAAGTAAGCTTTGAACCTTACTTAATCACCCCTGCCTAAGAAAGAAACTACATACTTTCAAGACACTACTATATGAAAATCATTAAAGTTCACTATTTTGTTAAACTGCTCCTCAAAACCCCAAGACAGAGCTGTTAACAGATGAATGGTAAGTTTCCTTCTAGGGCATCTACTGCCACAGGTTTTGGATTATGTAATTAGTTACATTATTGACTCAAAACTTTTGGGGAGCAGACATTAAAGACCTTTCAAAATCTATAAAGTTGTGCATTGTCTTTCCAAAATTATACATAAGTATATATAGATCAAACATTCTGCAAACTATTTCAAGGGATTCACAAAACTCCTGAAGTTCATCCATGGACCCCAAATTTGATGCATAGGAAGGAGAATCTTAAAACTACTGGCATGTAGAATCATCGATTCTTAGGGCAGAAAGAAAACTTAGTCCAAAGGATGGATGGATGGATGGATGGATTTTTCTTTTTTTTTTTTTTTTAGTAGGCTCCATACCCAGCATGGAGCCCAACACAGGGCTTGAACTCATGACCCTGAGGTCAAGACCTGAGCTGAGATTGAAAGCTGAATGCTTAACCAACTGAGCCACCCAGGCAACCCAATTAATTTCTTAATGTAGATATTCTAGGTAAGTGATTCACATACTTGTTTAAGGACAACAAATGTTATATTACAGTTTCTTTTTTTTGTTAGATCTATCTAAAATTACTTACCTGTCTGTGGGTACTGTGGGACTTCAAAGGGTATCTGAGTCCTTGGATCTTGAAAATACTGAATATTTTCAGAATGCTGAGGATATACTGGTACTCTAGTTATAAATGGGCTGGATTTTGGAGGCACAGAATTCAGCTCTGTTCCAACATTAGAAGGCCCAGCTGAGGTAGCCGCTACATTACTTACAGGAGTCTTGGGTGGAGAGCCAATTTTACTGGAGAGATAATTTATCAAGAACACAGAATTAATCACTGTCTATAACTGTTGTCTTCCTCAGTAGGAATTTTTCACAAAATAATATAGTGAAACCACTAATAGGAAAAACTTTAGGTACTTCCATAGTGAAAAATTAGGCAATGAATTTCATCGTCACCCTCCACTGCTCATTCATAGAATCATAGTAACAGATCTCATAATGATTCTGGCGAAGGCAAAAAGAAATTCAAACAAATCCCAGGCACTAATGTGACCCATCAATCCCTTTTTACTCATTCTTTCAAAAAAGATTTATCTTAGAGGAAAATTTTTAAAAAAATTACTGTTCAAGAAGTTCTCAACAGAAACAATATACAGTTAACCCTTGAACAACACAGGCTTGAAATACACAGGTTCACTTACAATGCAGATTTTTTTCAATGAATATAGTCCTATAAATGAATTTTCCTTATGTTTTCTTTTTTTTAATACTTTTTATTTTGTTTTTTTAAGTAACCTCTACGCTCAATGTGAAGCTCAAATGCATGACCCTGAGATCAAGAGTTGCACGTTGTACTGACCAAGCCTGCCAGGCATCCCTCCTTATGTTTTCTTAATGACATTTTCTTTTCTCTAGCTAACTTTATGGCAAGAATACAGTATATAGTACATATAACCAACAAAATCTGTGTTGATTGATAATGTTTTTGGTAAGGCCTGTGCTCAACAGTAGGCTATAAGTAGTTACATTTTTGGGAAATCAAAACTTATACTTGGACTTCGGACTGCACAGGGGTTGATACCCCCAACCCCTGTGTTTTTTAAGGTCCAACTGTAGCCCACCAGAAACCTTTGGGACAAAGAAGACAGACATGTAAAAGAAGGGTTGTTCTAGTAAGAGCTAGATAGACATTTTGAAATGTAAACTCCTTGAGAAAAGGCCATTTTTGTCCTTGGGGGGGGAGGGGCAAAGGGAGAGGGAGAGAGAGAATCTTAAGCAGGCTCCAAACCCAGCACAGAGCCTGACATGGGGCTCAGTCTCACAACCCTGAGATTAAGACCTGAGTCAAAATCAAGAGTTAGACACCTAACCAACTGAGCCACCAGGGGGCCCCATTTTTGTCCATTTTGTTAACTGCTTGTCTCTCCAGAGTTTTGTTAATTGTTATATCTAGAAGAATTCCTGCCACACAGTAGTTAGTAAATATCTGTTGAACAAATGAAATAGTTCCTGCCACATAGTAAGTAGTCAATAAATAACTAGCGGATGATTGAAATGCCAATATATGGTTACTCATTAAATTGATGCAAAATACATAAACTTTTTATTATTTTAAAACAAAGGATTTTCTTTGTTGAGTTACCAAGCAATCAGATCCAGAGGATCTCATCATGGCTTTCTTATGTCCTATTAAGAAGTCCAACTTCAGGAGGGGCGCCTGGGTGGCACAGTGGTTAAGTGTCTTCCTTAGGCTAGCCGTGATCCCGACGTTATGGGATCGAGCCCCACATCAGGTGCCTCTACTATGAGCCTGCTTCTTCCTCTCCCACTCCCCCTGCTTGTGCTCCCTCTCTCACTGGCTGTCTCTATCTCTGTCAAATAAATAAATAAAATCTTTAAAAAAAAAAAAAAAAAAAGAAGTCCTCTTTAGGGCACCTGGGTGGCTCAATCAGTTATGCATCTGCCTTTGGCTCAGGTCATGATCCCAGGGTCCTGGAATCCAGTCCCACACTGGGCTCCCTGCTCAGTGGGGAGCCTGCTTCTACACTCTCCCTCTGCCCCTCCCCACTGCTTGTGCTCTCTCTCAAATAAATAAAATCTTAAAAAAAAAAAAAGTCCAACTTTAGCAGAGCTTAGATATGTAGTGGCTCCAGAAAATGCACTTGTTAATGATGCAGGAATTCAGTATGCTGCATCCCAAGATTAGAGGGCTTTTCTCAAACTAGAGAAGCCCTTTTAAAGCTAGAATATAAACAAGGAGTATGGGCTGCTTTTAAGTCTAACACAGCAGATTAGTCTAGCAGATGTTTACTTCTATGTGTGAAATGAAAATAACTAAGGAACTGTGGGTAATAATAGTAGATACAAATTTACTGACTTACAGTTTAAAGATATTTTAGGGCTACGCTTATTCTTTGCAGTTAAATAAAGGCAACAAGGAAAATGATTAGGATTTCCTTATAACAGTAATATACTAACTCTTACTGAGCAATTACTGAGCACATTCCAGGCACTACGCAATGTGCTTTACACAGGTTATCTGCTGCTTCCATATCAAAATGTTATACGCTATAAAATTTGGATAAGTACTTTGAAATGGCAAATTTTTAGACTTGCCAGCAAAAAGGTATCAAAATCCATGACAAGATTCATAGCCTCATGGGATCATGCAAGCTATCTGTAAAAATCAGACTTAAGGAAAACGCTAGCCTTCAGTCACATTCCAGTCAGACAGCTAGATTCCTTCCTACAGCTGTAGCCTACAGGGCTTTCAGGATTCTAGGCTCTTCCGCAGCATGCCTCTCCTGCCTACATAATTTTGCATGTGCTGCTTCCTGTACTGAGGAGTCCTTCCTTCCCAACTATCGATGCTTTTGGAACTAGCTCAGGTCTTCTCTAAGAAGCCTTCCACAATAACTCCCTGCAGAATGGTATTCTTTTTTTGTGTTCTAATAATACTTGGAACACAACTCCACTATAGTATCTCTCAGAATATATTATATGGTCCGATTACATCTGCCTCCCAAACCACACTGTAAGACCCTTCTTAGAAGCGGGGAGTAGTAGTAGCTAGTTCATTTTCATCACATTTCCACCAACTAGCTGGTGTTGGGCACATCAAAGATCCATAATTTTTGAATGAGTAGATGATTTATTTAGATTATTTTTTAAAGCTTTTTCCCTAGTCTTATCATTTAAAAAAACTGAGATACAATTTACCTTTTGAAGGTATACAATTCGGTGATTTTCGGTATATTCACAAGGCTGTACAACAACCATCACCACTATCTAATCCTGAGACATTTTCATCAGCCCTGAGAGAAATCTCTCCTTGTTAGCATTCATTCCCCAGCCCCTGGCAACCACTCATATACTTTCTGTCTCTATGGATCTGCCTATTCTGGACATCGACATAAATGGAATTCTGGAATACACGGCCTTTTATAGCTAGCTTCTCTCACTTAACATAGTTTTCAAGGTTCATCCATATTGTAGTATGTACTAGTACTTCACTCCTTTTTTATAGCTGAATACATTCCACTGTACGGTTATAAAACAGTTCTACATTACCTTGCCAAAACCCTTCAAAAACTCATTTCCTAAACATATATGTAACACAAGGTCTCCATAATCTGGTGCCAACCTATCTATCTAATCTTATTTTAACCAGTCCCTAACAAGACTTTCAGTTCTAAAAGGCTGGTCTCTTCAATATCCCATATAATTACCTATATTACATTATTATATTACATATAATTTCCTAGAAGGCATATAATAAACACTGACAGACTATTTAGGGTCAACAAAATCTGAACATGTTAAAACTCAAGATTTTAAGACCCTGAAACAGTATCAAAGCATGAGATTTTAGAGGTGGAAGTAACCTTTCAGATTGTTAGAAATACTAAAAGTTTTTTTTCTTAAAGCACCAAAACCCTTTCTTATGCTACAACCCAACAGTATTGGTAACAACAACAACAACAACAACAACAACAGATATTTACTGGGTGCTATTTGGCAGGCACTGTTCAAAGAACTGCACTTACAATTCACAAATCTGCACAACCAACCTATGTAGTAGTTGTTATTGTTGTATGAATTTTATGGATGAGTAAACTGAGGAAGACAGATTAACTGGCCAAAGATCAAACAGCTAGAAAACAGTGAGCCAGAATCTGAAACCAGAGAGTTCAGCTCGAGTCCCCTCTTAACTCCCACACATCACTATGGAGTACAGAGAGGACTGTTCTGACTGCAGCAGAGGCTGGGGCTCAGCGTCTCACCATGCTTAGCTTTCTACTTAGCTCTTTTCTGACACTTCTATGGACTCAATCCTAAAGCTCAAGAAAGTTACGTGTGGGGAAAAAAACCCAATTCTGGTCCAACCTCTCAGTTTATAGTCAAGAAAAACAAAACCCAGAGCTGAAGTGACTTTCTAAGGTCACAGAGCTATTCAACTGCAGAGCCAGGACCAGAACTCAAATTTTTTGGTATTTCATGCTTTTCCTACTATGTGAAACCTTCTGCATAAAAATTCTGATTAACTGCTTTTCCTTAGGATAAAACTGCTCAAGCATTTCTAAAAAACTCACAGTAACCATTTTTAGCTAATACTTACTTTTCAGTGACAGACTCTGCAGAAGGCCCAGTAGCATTCTGACCATTAGTGCCAACCTTCCCCACCTTCTTCACAGTCTCCAGAGCTCTTAACGTACTGTCAGTACTACGTGGGATTAGCTGGGAAACACTGTTTTCTGCATTTGAAATTCCGTTTGTACTTGGAACAATTTTCCCCGTTGTTTCAGTACTTCCTATGACAGAAATGACATTTCCGGCTGTGGTTGTGACAGTGTTGTTTACACCAACTTTATTTAGAAGAGGAAATGTTCTTACAGTTGCATTGATCTTTTTGTTCCTTAATCGATACCTGTTTCAAAAACAATCAACATATCGGTGAATATTTCACTGAATCTTACCCTGAAGAGGTTAAAAAAAAAAAAAAAAAAGACCATGGGAAAAGATTTAAATAGAAGGAACAGCTTTGAAGAAAAGTTTCTTCAGCTAAATATCAAATACAGTCTACATTAAACTCTGCTGTGATCGGTGCCACATGAAAATATATATGCCATACACACACACATACACACACACACTCGTATACATAGGCATGTAATTAATACAGCACGCAAAAAACACAGGTATTCAAAGAAGCCTTTTGAGGGAATAAGAAAAGATCCTTTTGAAAATTTTGTATAATTGGAATATAAAGTACCTATATAAAAATGAAAGGAACCATACCAAATTCTTATTAGCAACGCAGAATGAAGAGTTGACAAAATTCTGTTATTACCAAACTGTCAGAGCATTATATAAATTAAAAAAAAAATGAAACCAAAAGTCATTCTTAAACACTACCCCCAAATATGGAAATTTAGTATATTTTTCAGATTAGTTTATGCCTAAAGTAAAAAATATTTGGATTAAAGACTTTTCTGATATTAATGTCAGGGTTTTAATTTATAGTGGTCAGATATAACACTCTTAATATATAAAGCAATTTGATCTTGGAGTCCATTTAAGAAAATCTGTTTCCACTTGTACAATTCAAAAACTTCATTATAATGCAGTCCTGGTCAATGTTTCCTCTAATACTTTAAAGTGATGAACAACTGTTACATGAATAGAAAAATGACTACACACATTTGAAGTCATAATTACATATGCCTAAATTAATCTGATATTAATGTTATACATAATCAAACATATGGTAATTAAATATAAATAGTGTTAGTGATGAGCAATGCCTTCACAATAGCCTCCCTTTCAGGCCCTCAGTATCTATAAACAGCCTCATTATTCAATCCTGCTCTTCTCCCTCTCTCTCTCTCTTTCACACACACACACACACACACACACACACACACACACAAACACAATGACAGAGGCATATGGAGCTCAATAAAAGACAAGTGTCCCCAGATGAGCCTGGCTGAGGGTGCAGTGACAGAACACAAAGTTTAAAAAAAAGACAACAGGTTATAGCCAGTTTATATATGTCATCTCAGAGACTGTGGGGAGCCACTGACTACAAGTAGGGTACGAGCAGACCTATATTTTAGAAAGGCAGTTTAGTGGTGTGGAGGGGCCTGCACTTTCCTCAACATGCTCTCTGAAACCTGCTCTTCATTCTTCACCTCAAAGGTTCTTGCATAAAATACCCAGCTGCTCCTTGGTTTCCATCCTCAAAGTACAAATCTCAGCTATCTTTAAGATTAGTCTGGCAGGCAAAAAACAAAGTTTTAATTGTGAGTACCTTGAAAGAGAAGACTTTTAAGAAGTAAAACCTTAACTAAGGGAGGTAAAGTAAGTGACAAGTCAGGATACGTACTGGACTTCTAGCAACTAGAATACTAAAGACCTGTACTTAGGATCTGGACCTCACGCTTGAAAAAGCCAATCCAATTATTTCCTATTCTTCTGAAATCAACTTTGAGCTCCCTCAAGTACTCACTCCCTGCCTACCCAGCTTTGAATTCACTATCTACCATTAATTCCTCCCTTGTAAATACCTTCAACTCCCTTGGCTCACTCCCTCTGTTGAACTCACCTGGTAAAACCCCAATCCAATTCTTCACTTAATTCTCTCTTTCTGGGCCTGCTCCCCAGCAGCTGAATGTTGGTGGAGAAAAACCATGCCTTCATGCTCTCTAGACTCCCTTCAAAATTATGATCAATTATTTAAAATGGCCAAGCAATACAGTAATATGCTTCTCTACTAAATTCACTTTGCCATCTCTAACATCCTTTCCGCCTCCACTCTCCACAGCTCCTCCACCACTGATCGTACTGCCTTCCACTTCACAGAGAGAACAGATGAAACCAGAGAATTACTTCTTTCACCACCAATTCCAGTAGCCTTCCTGCACCTGTAACCACATGCTCCCCCCAAAAAGGGATGAAGCGCTCCTGGCTCCTAACTCAGGCCAATCTTGCCACTGGGGTTCTACCAAGGGCCCATCTCTGCACTTGAGCCCCAGGTCCCAAGTCCATCTGCTCTGCAAAGACTCCACTCCTATAATGATCTGTTGTTCTAGTGCACCATCACTTCATTTCAGGTGTCTCCTTACATGTCATATCCTCTGAGATATCTTCCCAGACAGTCTTATCTAAAATATCTCCCCTTTCCCAATTGTTCTTTCTCCATACACCTTGTGTTATTTTTCTCCATAGCATGGATCAGTACCAGACATTATGCTTTCTATTTATTTGCTTTATGTCAATCTTCTCTACTACAATGTAAGCCCCATGAGAGCAAGGATTTTTTCCTTTCTTACCCACCTCTCTATTTTCAGCACATCATACAGTGCCTGTGCATACTAGGTGTTCAATAAATATTTGCTTCATGAATACGGAATATGCCTCTCACCTCATATGGCCAAGAGAACTAATTACTGGTTTTCTACCCCAAAAGCATTTCCCATCTCAGTAAAATACATTACTTGGTTATGCAGGTCCCAAACCTTGGAGTCATTCTTGATTCATTCAATCTATCAGTTCTATCAGCCTTATTTCCGAAATATATCCCCAATCTGACCACTTTTCATCATTTCCGTTACTATGGTCCTAGGACCAAGATACCAATCTTGTACCTGAACCACTATAGTTTAATTGGTCCCCAGACATACAGACACTTAGTGACATTTCTAAAACAAAATTAAAATCTCATTGTTTCGGGGTGGCTGGCTGGCTCAGTTGGTAGAGCGTGCAACTCTTGATCTGATCAGGCTCCTGAGTTCAAGCCCCATGTTGGGCACAGAGCTTACTTAAAAAATGAGTAAGATTTTAAAAAAACCTCATCGTTGCATTTGAATAAAACCGTACAATGGCTTCCAAATTCCCCACCACGGTCCATAAAGCCAGTATGATCTGGCCCTTCCCTACCTCTCCAATCTTATCTTTTGTCGTTCTTCTCATTCTCCATCTTCTAGACACACTGGTCTTGTTTCTACTTCCCACACATGCCAAGTTCGTTTCCACCTGAGACGTTCTTAAAGTATTTTATCAGTAACTGAGATTGTGTTTACATGTTTACTGTTCCTCTTCCTCCACTAGAAGCACCTCGAATAGTACCTAGCACTTAATAATCATTTTTATAAATATTTGTTGAGCTGGTTGATCCCAGGCTTTTGACACTCTCCAGAATGCAACAACTCTTGGAAACAAGATTCTAATACTCTACATTCTAAGATATATTCACATAAATATTTATTTTTAGGAGAGATTGTTGGGAATTTACATTTAGTTTGGTTAGAGAGATGCATAGTAGTGAAAGAAGGCTGGAGTAAAATTAATTTATTTAAGTAAAACAAATGTTTGTTCCTGGTGTATCATGTGAAATAAGACAAAGGTTCTACCCTCAAAAACTCAGAGACAGGTACCAATATGTGTATTTTTTAGCCAATAGGATAGTGACATCTTCTACTTCCTTAATCCTTTGTGTCATCCTGTTTTTTTCTTCTTCTTTTTTCACACAGCAACGGAGAATGTGAGGCCGGTTGGAAATATGAATTGTAGATTATTTGCTCTTTCAACATAAATATACTGAATTTACATATCAGATACTTGCTAAGTGCAGATAATGTCAAGATGAATTACCCACAGGATAAATGAAGTCTAGTGAAAATACACATATGCAAATAAATAATTGCAATATGACAAGAGAACTGGATTTTATAAAGTTACCAAGAATAAAGCACTACACCAGCACGGTGAAGGAAGCAACTAACACTGCCTGGGAAGTCAGGGATGTCCTCAGAAGGAAGTTGACATCTGAGTATAACTAGGAACAGGAGCTCTCCAAATAGAGAAGAGAAAAGCATATGATACAGAGGGAAAACACGTGCAAGTAAAGAATGAAAGAATTTGTGTAGTAGTAAACGTTGATTAACGAGATGTGCCTTAAAAAAATAAAGACTGCAAAAGGTAGAGTAAGGCTGGAAAGCTAGATTAGGATTAGGACCAGATCCTGTGACATACTGAGGAACCAATTAAGAAGCAGAAAATGGACATGATTAGATGCTTATCCTGCAAAAGAAAATCTCAGTAGCAATGAAATAGCCAGGATGAACATAAGAAGATGCCAGGTTAAAGGCCAGTAGAGTACTAAATTGATAAATTGGGTAAACACATGTGAAACACTAAACATGGTACCTGACACCAAAAGGGACCAGTTAATCTGGCTATAATTATTATCTTTATACTACTATTATAATTTCAGGGAAAAGATAATAAAATTCTGAAGTAGGTATTGGAGATGGAGAGTAGAAAGCCAACTTGAAAATATAAGAGGTAAAATGGATTTTCAGCTAAGGAACCGGTCATGGGTGGAATGGCAATGAAATCACCATTTCTCCTCTGACTTTGTTAAGTCTAAGTACTCCCAAGCAAGGTGCCCAAAAAGTTCTACTTTAGCTAAGAAGCTCTATTTCAGGTATGGGCAATCTCAACAGATCTCCTAGAGTCTCAAAAATCTGCACGATGTAAAACTCTGTATACAGAGCTGCTTCGACTGGGTGCAAACAGCATCTTTTTGTCTTAGGACTTCTGCAACCTCTCTAGGCTCTTTCAGTAGGGGAAGAGAAGCATGTTTCTACCCTTTTTAACGCACACACACACCATCTATCACGTTACTGCTGCTGTGGAGCTCATTATGTACAGGGCTCAGTGCTAGCAACTGAGGAGAGGAGACCGTAACCAACAAGACAGATACAGTCCATTGAGCTTACACTGCAACAAGGCAGACAGTCAATAGATGAGGGGTCAGCAAGCTACCTCGTGTGAGCCAAAACTGCCTGTTTGTTGTGAATAAAGTACATAGCTATGCCCGTTTTATGCACTATGGTGGCTTTTTTGCTAGAATGGCAGAATTGAGTGGTTGTGACAGTTCAGTGTATGATCGACCAAAATGAAAATATTTACTATCTGGACCCTGACATAAAAGTCTGCCAACCACTAAAATTTACCGTAAGTTAATCATAATTTTGATGAACATGACAAAGAGAAACCTGGTTTAGTATGTAATATTGGGAGGATCCCCCCAAAAAAGTGAAGGATAAACTAGGCGAAAGAAAAGTTCCAAAAGCAAGGCCCCGAGGAACAGCAAGACGTAGAAGACCTAAGGTGGGAAGGAGCATGCTGCACTCCAGGCACTGACAGAAAGTAAGTGTGGCCTGAGTATAGAATACAATTCGGGAGCACTGTGAGAGGAGATCAGAAAGGGAGGCATATGGATGATGCAGAATCCACACTCTAGATTTTATAACTTTATCCACAGGTTAATGAGAAACCAGGTACTTCTCATTATCTGCACTGAGCTTAATGTATAAAGTTCTCCCCGTTTTGTGGGGAATGATGGATTTGGGGGTAGGCAACAATAGCCATAAGAAGACCAGTTAGGAGGCAATGACAGATGGACAAAAGGGGATGATTATATATAGACTATACGGCTGGAAAGAATTGAGAAATAAACATACAGCCAGGAAGCTGCACTGACTTGTTGACTACGACAAGCANCACACACACACACACACACACACACACACAAACACAATGACAGAGGCATATGGAGCTCAATAAAAGACAAGTGTCCCCAGATGAGCCTGGCTGAGGGTGCAGTGACAGAACACAAAGTTTAAAAAAAAGACAACAGGTTATAGCCAGTTTATATATGTCATCTCAGAGACTGTGGGGAGCCACTGACTACAAGTAGGGTACGAGCAGACCTATATTTTAGAAAGGCAGTTTAGTGGTGTGGAGGGGCCTGCACTTTCCTCAACATGCTCTCTGAAACCTGCTCTTCATTCTTCACCTCAAAGGTTCTTGCATAAAATACCCAGCTGCTCCTTGGTTTCCATCCTCAAAGTACAAATCTCAGCTATCTTTAAGATTAGTCTGGCAGGCAAAAAACAAAGTTTTAATTGTGAGTACCTTGAAAGAGAAGACTTTTAAGAAGTAAAACCTTAACTAAGGGAGGTAAAGTAAGTGACAAGTCAGGATACGTACTGGACTTCTAGCAACTAGAATACTAAAGACCTGTACTTAGGATCTGGACCTCACGCTTGAAAAAGCCAATCCAATTATTTCCTATTCTTCTGAAATCAACTTTGAGCTCCCTCAAGTACTCACTCCCTGCCTACCCAGCTTTGAATTCACTATCTACCATTAATTCCTCCCTTGTAAATACCTTCAACTCCCTTGGCTCACTCCCTCTGTTGAACTCACCTGGTAAAACCCCAATCCAATTCTTCACTTAATTCTCTCTTTCTGGGCCTGCTCCCCAGCAGCTGAATGTTGGTGGAGAAAAACCATGCCTTCATGCTCTCTAGACTCCCTTCAAAATTATGATCAATTATTTAAAATGGCCAAGCAATACAGTAATATGCTTCTCTACTAAATTCACTTTGCCATCTCTAACATCCTTTCCGCCTCCACTCTCCACAGCTCCTCCACCACTGATCGTACTGCCTTCCACTTCACAGAGAGAACAGATGAAACCAGAGAATTACTTCTTTCACCACCAATTCCAGTAGCCTTCCTGCACCTGTAACCACATGCTCCCCCCAAAAAGGGATGAAGCGCTCCTGGCTCCTAACTCAGGCCAATCTTGCCACTGGGGTTCTACCAAGGGCCCATCTCTGCACTTGAGCCCCAGGTCCCAAGTCCATCTGCTCTGCAAAGACTCCACTCCTATAATGATCTGTTGTTCTAGTGCACCATCACTTCATTTCAGGTGTCTCCTTACATGTCATATCCTCTGAGATATCTTCCCAGACAGTCTTATCTAAAATATCTCCCCTTTCCCAATTGTTCTTTCTCCATACACCTTGTGTTATTTTTCTCCATAGCATGGATCAGTACCAGACATTATGCTTTCTATTTATTTGCTTTATGTCAATCTTCTCTACTACAATGTAAGCCCCATGAGAGCAAGGATTTTTTCCTTTCTTACCCACCTCTCTATTTTCAGCACATCATACAGTGCCTGTGCATACTAGGTGTTCAATAAATATTTGCTTCATGAATACGGAATATGCCTCTCACCTCATATGGCCAAGAGAACTAACTACTGGTTTTCTACCCCAAAAGCATTTCCCATCTCAGTAAAATACATTACTTGGTTATGCAGGTCCCAAACCTTGGAGTCATTCTTGATTCATTCAATCTATCAGTTCTATCAGCCTTATTTCCGAAATATATCCCCAATCTGACCACTTTTCATCATTTCCGTTACTATGGTCCTAGGACCAAGATACCAATCTTGTACCTGAACCACTATAGTTTAATTGGTCCCCAGACATACAGACACTTAGTGACATTTCTAAAACAAAATTAAAATCTCATTGTTTCGGGGTGGCTGGCTGGCTCAGTTGGTAGAGCGTGCAACTCTTGATCTGATCAGGCTCCTGAGTTCAAGCCCCATGTTGGGCACAGAGCTTACTTAAAAAATGAGTAAGATTTTAAAAAAACCTCATCGTTGCATTTGAATAAAACCGTACAATGGCTTCCAAATTCCCCACCACGGTCCATAAAGCCAGTATGATCTGGCCCTTCCCTACCTCTCCAATCTTATCTTTTGTCGTTCTTCTCATTCTCCATCTTCTAGACACACTGGTCTTGTTTCTACTTCCCACACATGCCAAGTTCGTTTCCACCTGAGACGTTCTTAAAGTATTTTATCAGTAACTGAGATTGTGTTTACATGTTTACTGTTCCTCTTCCTCCACTAGAAGCACCTCGAATAGTACCTAGCACTTAATAATCATTTTTATAAATATTTGTTGAGCTGGTTGATCCCAGGCTTTTGACACTCTCCAGAATGCAACAACTCTTGGAAACAAGATTCTAATACTCTACATTCTAAGATATATTCACATAAATATTTATTTTTAGGAGAGATTGTTGGGAATTTACATTTAGTTTGGTTAGAGAGATGCATAGTAGTGAAAGAAGGCTGGAGTAAAATTAATTTATTTAAGTAAAACAAATGTTTGTTCCTGGTGTATCATGTGAAATAAGACAAAGGTTCTACCCTCAAAAACTCAGAGACAGGTACCAATATGTGTATTTTTTAGCCAATAGGATAGTGACATCTTCTACTTCCTTAATCCTTTGTGTCATCCTGTTTTTTTCTTCTTCTTTTTTCACACAGCAACGGAGAATGTGAGGCCGGTTGGAAATATGAATTGTAGATTATTTGCTCTTTCAACATAAATATACTGAATTTACATATCAGATACTTGCTAAGTGCAGATAATGTCAAGATGAATTACCCACAGGATAAATGAAGTCTAGTGAAAATACACATATGCAAATAAATAATTGCAATATGACAAGAGAACTGGATTTTATAAAGTTACCAAGAATAAAGCACTACACCAGCACGGTGAAGGAAGCAACTAACACTGCCTGGGAAGTCAGGGATGTCCTCAGAAGGAAGTTGACATCTGAGTATAACTAGGAACAGGAGCTCTCCAAATAGAGAAGAGAAAAGCATATGATACAGAGGGAAAACACGTGCAAGTAAAGAATGAAAGAATTTGTGTAGTAGTAAACGTTGATTAACGAGATGTGCCTTAAAAAAATAAAGACTGCAAAAGGTAGAGTAAGGCTGGAAAGCTAGATTAGGATTAGGACCAGATCCTGTGACATACTGAGGAACCAATTAAGAAGCAGAAAATGGACATGATTAGATGCTTATCTGCAAAAGAAAATCTCAGTAGCAATGAAATAGCCAGGATGAACATAAGAAGATGCCAGGTTAAAGGCCAGTAGAGTACTAAATTGATAAATTGGGTAAACACATGTGAAACACTAAACATGGTACCTGACACCAAAAGGGACCAGTTAATCTGGCTATAATTATTATCTTTATACTACTATTATAATTTCAGGGAAAAGATAATAAAATTCTGAAGTAGGTATTGGAGATGGAGAGTAGAAAGCCAACTTGAAAATATAAGAGGTAAAATGGATTTTCAGCTAAGGAACCGGTCATGGGTGGAATGGCAATGAAATCACCATTTCTCCTCTGACTTTGTTAAGTCTAAGTACTCCCAAGCAAGGTGCCCAAAAAGTTCTACTTTAGCTAAGAAGCTCTATTTCAGGTATGGGCAATCTCAACAGATCTCCTAGAGTCTCAAAAATCTGCACGATGTAAAACTCTGTATACAGAGCTGCTTCGACTGGGTGCAAACAGCATCTTTTTGTCTTAGGACTTCTGCAACCTCTCTAGGCTCTTTCAGTAGGGGAAGAGAAGCATGTTTCTACCCTTTTTAACGCACACACACACCATCTATCACGTTACTGCTGCTGTGGAGCTCATTATGTACAGGGCTCAGTGCTAGCAACTGAGGAGAGGAGACCGTAACCAACAAGACAGATACAGTCCATTGAGCTTACACTGCAACAAGGCAGACAGTCAATAGATGAGGGGTCAGCAAGCTACCTCGTGTGAGCCAAAACTGCCTGTTTGTTGTGAATAAAGTACATAGCTATGCCCGTTTTATGCACTATGGTGGCTTTTTTGCTAGAATGGCAGAATTGAGTGGTTGTGACAGTTCAGTGTATGATCGACCAAAATGAAAATATTTACTATCTGGACCCTGACATAAAAGTCTGCCAACCACTAAAATTTACCGTAAGTTAATCATAATTTTGATGAACATGACAAAGAGAAACCTGGTTTAGTATGTAATATTGGGAGGATCCCCCCAAAAAAGTGAAGGATAAACTAGGCGAAAGAAAAGTTCCAAAAGCAAGGCCCCGAGGAACAGCAAGACGTAGAAGACCTAAGGTGGGAAGGAGCATGCTGCACTCCAGGCACTGACAGAAAGTAAGTGTGGCCTGAGTATAGAATACAATTCGGGAGCACTGTGAGAGGAGATCAGAAAGGGAGGCATATGGATGATGCAGAATCCACACTCTAGATTTTATAACTTTATCCACAGGTTAATGAGAAACCAGGTACTTCTCATTATCTGCACTGAGCTTAATGTATAAAGTTCTCCCCGTTTTGTGGGGAATGATGGATTTGGGGGTAGGCAACAATAGCCATAAGAAGACCAGTTAGGAGGCAATGACAGATGGACAAAAGGGGATGATTATATATAGACTATACGGCTGGAAAGAATTGAGAAATAAACATACAGCCAGGAAGCTGCACTGACTTGTTGACTACGACAAGCAGGTGAAAGAAAGGTGACAAAGATGGTGCCTTTAATATGGCATGTGTAACTGGCTGGACAGGGTACACTGGGGAAGAACAGAATGAAAGGTAGGAGACGATGTATGGGAGGAGAAAATTACCTCAACTTGAGCTTAAAGTGTCTAAAAACAAAAGGGAAATGTCCATTAAGAGTTGATACACAGGTTGATTCAATAGAAAGGCTTGAATCAATTTTTTGGCAAGATCTCAATGATGAATGTTTTGGTTAAAAAACAAAAACAACAGGGGCACGTACATGGCTCAGTTGGTTAAGTGTCTGCCCTCGGCTCAGATCATGATCTCAGGTTTCTGGGACCTGACCTGAGTTGGGTTCCCAGCTCGGAGGAAGAGGAATGGGACAACAATGACTACTACTTCTTCCTCTCCCTTTGCCCCTCTCCCCCACTCATGCTCTCTTCTCTTGCTCTCTCTCAAATAAATAAATAAAATCTTAAAAAAAAAAAAAAAAAAACCCAAAACAGAAACTTGGATAATACATATGCTAAAAAGACCAAAAGCCATAAAAAGAAAATGTATCTGCTGTACTGTTTTACCTGGGACCTTGCTGTTATCTTCAACTGAACCTGAGCAAATAAGATTGCACAGAGGGGTGTTCTTGTTCTCCACATGTGCTTAACAAAAACATGGATTCTAGCTATATAATGTTCTAAAGTATGACTCTCGAAAGAAGGTTCTAAATCACTTATGTTAATCTTGCTCCCAGAAGCGAGAAGGTATAGTTTCAAAAGAAAAGATTATCTTGCAATCTAAGGAACTCCACAATGTGAACTTAACCACATCTGCAAAACCCACCACAAACTTTGAGACAGTATAGGACACTTTCATAATGATCCCAAATTAAACCCATATGAAAAAGAATTCACATAACTTACTTTTCAAGCTCCTCCTGAGAATGGGCAAAAGTACAGTTTGTTCCTCGGGGACACCCTCCTTGCTGACGCAGATCTCGGCACATGCTAGTCTTGTATTTGCTGTTTGGCTGAGGCTATGAAAAAGAAAATCGGTGTGTGGAAAAGTGAGGACTCTTGGAATTTCAGAATTTTATGAGTTACCCCTTTAATTATTTTTCATTAGAAAAGTAATTCTTGTGCTGAAGCAACTGCCATTCCACCATTTCCCGTTAGGCATTACACAGGGTAACTCTGAACTGCCGGTTTTAAATATTCCTTCTGAGGATTATCTAAAACTGGTTCAAATATTAACGTCTATTTATTTGTCAGGCAGGCAACACAATGCCCACAAAATTAGATTTTCTCACCAATTCATTGCTGTCTTAAAATGATACCAAAACAAATGATTTAAAAAGCATTTAAAAAGCCATAAGCTTTGTTCACGTAAACTTTCCCAGGAGAGGCAGAACACAATTTCCCCTGAAAGTGAAAATTTATGAAACGAACTTATTTGTTGGCTTGAGGGTACAACTCTCTTCTTAGGCTCAGAGCTGTTTAAGTTCATAAAAACAATAAGGCAAAATATAAAAAACTTCATCATAACTGCTTTAACTGTATCAAAATTTAAGATGGCATTGTTATTTCTGTTACCTTAATAAAAATGAAACATTTATCTCTCAAAGTTTGAATATTATAATGTTTTCTAATAGAATAAGGGTAAAAGAGTGAAAAGATCACTTTGGAGTAGATTTGATCCCAGCTCTGTCACTTACTGCCACCGGGACCTTAGATTTGTTATTTAAGCTCTTTAAACTTCAGCTTGGGAACGGTAATTATCTTGCAGGTGGCTGTGAGGATCAGAAATCATATAAATAAAATAATGGACATAGGAACTTGGCTCACAGTGATGTAATAAATGGGCATCATTATTAGAATAAAAGATTATACCTTAAACAACTCCTTCTAAAGTACACTGCAAATATTTTAAAAATTCAAACTCCACACATTTACGAACAGAGATTCATTTATATGAGAGCAATGGAGAAAAAAGTGACAATTTCCCTACATTAGGAAAGAATCAGACAAAATGTCTGGAAGGAATCATTGATCTATACTTGGTCAAAAATACTGACGGTGAGCTCATATTCAAAATTCTCTCCCAATGGTTACTGTGCTATAAATTATTTATCAGGTATACTAAAACTTGAGTTTCTTCCAAAAGAACTGAGATAATAGAAACCTAAAGGAATAGAGTCATGTACAAAGTCCATTAACCAAAAAGCTTGCTCATGATGTTCAGGACGAACCTCTGTTAGAGGTAAGAGCAGTCAGAAGTGCAATGAATGTGCTTACCTGAGGTGTCTCATGGCCTTTTCTACTATAATTCTGTATGAAGTCCACAAGGCCATGAACCACTGTTTTAACAGCTACCATTGCATTTTCTAGCTGCTCCCAAGTTGGCGAAACAGCATCTAAAACAAGCCGTCAAGGGTGGGGAGGGGGGAGAATTTGTTAGCAGTAATTCTCTTGTGTTATTCACCTCAAGGGTAGAAAAAGTATAAGCAACTGAATATTCTTCCACATACCTGGATTAGGGTCTATGTTTGCAAGAAGCTCTAAATGAGGTCTCAGTCTATTTAAGTTAGCTGGGTCACCCGTTCGTTGCAAAACAATTGTCAATTCCTGGACACTCTTTGCAAATGATTCTGGAGACTGCAGCTAACAAACAGAAACAGAATGGCTTTTACTCTGGTTCTTAGGACACATCTACACTAAAATGCTTCATTTAGTCAACATACTAAACAGGTTTTCAAGTGTCTTCAGATTCCATAGTAGGAGTATCAATGATGAATGAAATTTTCACCTCAGAATCTGCCCTATGAAATTCATCATTAGACACTTAGAAAACTTACTTATAAGCTATATTAGCTCTCTGAGGTCAAAACAAAGATAAATAACAGACTCTATAAGCCAGGGTGCTTTTATGCTACTATCCTATATTTGCTTCCCTGTTGCCTCCCTTTGTTTATTTTGAAAGTTAAAAAAATAATAATAATAATTATTATTTTATTTAGATAAAATAATAGAGCACCTGATATTTAAAAACAGGAATCTCCAACTAGTTGTCTCTTTAGTTCCTTCAGAAGGATGCAATGCTCTTCTAAGCAACAGCAATGATATAAAACAAACATCACTAATTTCACAAACCTTATCAATGATAGACTGCATGTGTGATTTATGTGCCAAGTCACCATACAGAAGTGAGGACCACTGCTCAGGTGAAATGCGGAGTCCTGCTTCCATAGCAATATGAACAATTTGGGCATCATGTTCTCTGCGTAATGCTTCGTAACTCCGAAATTCCTCCTTTAGCTGCATCAGGGAAGAGTCTTCATCCCTTTTGGTAACCTAAAAAATAGAAAGGAGGAAAAAAAAAACCCCATCAGAATTGGTCTGCTCTCCCCCCTTCTCCAATCGATTCTTTTGGGGGGAGAGTAGAGATATCAGATACCAGACAAAAGAAGGTGCAAAGGAGAGAATATGTCCTTATCACAAATTATTTTTGGAACAAAGCAGAACTTACATAACCCAGTACATAGTTCTGCCTTCTTTCAATGAGCTTAGCAGCTGATAGAGAAGACACTTGTAAATAGAAAATTACAGTATATGCGCTATTATAATGCTCCATGGCAACATAAAGGGAAGGCAATTAAATCTGACTTAGGGGACAAGGAAGGGATAACAGAGAAGGCTTCCCCCACGTGAAGGCTGCATGAACTGAGTCTTAAAGAATGAATAGGAGTTTCCCGGTAAGAAACAGAATCTTAACAAGAGGATCAAGTGGTGAAATAGAAAAATGAAAGAGCAGAGCACACAGAATTAAAGACTAAGATACAGACTAGAGAAGAATCATAGAGGGCCTTATAAACTATGGTGAGAAATTGATATATGATGCTGAAGGGAATGGGAAGCCACTGAGGACTTTTAAGCAGAGGAATGACAAATCAGTCCAGCCAATGGGTAGACATATATTAGCACTGCCATGTGATGACTCAGGTATTTTCTATCACCACAAAAGTGATCATTAGGGTATTTATTAATTTTATACCTGACTTAATAAGTCATTTAAAAAACAAACTCAAAGTTTACAGTTTCACATACCCTACTAATTCTCTAAACATGCAAGTATATGACTAGATAATTTCCACACTAGATGATACCACTTATCTAAAACTTGCACAATGAAATTTGAAACTTGGCTAGGAGTCAGAATACCCAGGACTAGTACAGACTCTGAAACTCAGACTGAACAAATCATTCACACTGTTCAAAATCATGATTTCCTCATCGGTAAAATGAAAATACCTCCAAACCACCGCACTGGCTGTTTCTATTGTTGGCACATGAGACAACAATGATATGACCCCAAGAACATGAAGATGGGAAAATCAAGTTACCAGCTGAGAATTAATAGTATTGGTTCACAATCTCTTTAGGAATATGTATTTATATTACAGAAAAGTGTGGGACACCCAAATTCTAAACAACACCATCTTAGGTATAATCTAAGAGAGCGCAGAATATATGTAACTTAGAAGTCACAAAAATCCACAATCTATCCTAACCTACTTAAAGAAACACTGAGGAAACAAAAGAAAGAATTATCTACATAAAAAAAGAAAAAGAAACCCAAGAACCAGACGACCGGTAGCACTCACCCAACTACCATGTAGGCTACAGGGTGCCTCACAGGCAGCATAAGCATCTATTCACCTGAGTAGTAAAGACAGACACAGGGGGCTAACAGAGCCTGGTCATATTAAAGTTCTCACTACCAAACATCAAAATCACCCATGAAGCATTAGAAACTACAATTTCAGGTAATCACAATTTCTGGCTTTGAAGACCACACAAGTATGATAAGTCCCACATCAGATACACCAAATCAGAATACATCTGAGGAGGGGATCCAGGAATGTAAACTTTTAAAAACCCCATAGATAATTCTGATGCAGATCATCAGTTGGGAATCACTGCATCAAAACCGTGAGAATTGTTAACTCCCCTTGAGCTGATTCCATGCTACTCAAAAAAGGCTTGATACTCTTCGGCAAGAAAATAGCGCCAATATGATGATTTAAGTCATGTAAGAGTTGCACTTCTCATCACGAATGAATAAATCTGATTATCCGTTGTGGGTGAATCCACAGGGAAGAATCCACTGTATGCACCCACAAAATTCACATCTCTAAGCCTATGAAATCAAGGAAAGACCTTTGACAATGGTGATTTTACTAAAGTAAATGACACCCAAGAGAGGCCTTTTGACAGTTAAGTCAGCATGATATCCTTTTATTAATCTAAACACTGCTTTAACATTTTAAACTAGAAGGCAGCAAGGATGAAATGAGAGCATAAAATTGAAATCACTTTCTATACTAGTGTTATTCAAATGTCAGGTATTAGTAACAACTGTCAATGTATGACTACCATAAACCACAAATCAGAATGATTCCTATGCAAGAAAAAAACATATTAACTCAGGAATACACAGTGTGAGAACCTAGCCAGTCACTTCAGGAAGATAAATGATTTCTGTAATTTGATTTGGTTGCTTAGCCAAAAACATAATGTTTGAGAAAACAGGGATTCATTTTTATTGTTGCCCTTAAGGGCACAAAATCTAGCACTATAACTATCAAGGAGATAGTGTCCAAGCCTCATTAGGAGATAAGTGAGTTCATCTGAACATATTTCCATCTGCAATTACCTGTTATTTCAAACTAAGCAGTCTGCCGAAAATTTTTTTTCCTGTACGGTTTTCACTCTTGAGCTATAAAACCAGCAAAATAGCCTAGATAAGCCTGGCTTTCAAATTTTGGTGTTTTACTTTTATAGAAGCCAATGGACCTTTCCAGTTCCAAGTCTTTGGGCCTTTCTCAAGATCCAGCCAGCAACCCCCTACTCTTGTAACATGCAGGAACTTTTAAGGATTCAGCCTACTTTCCACTTCCCTCAGTATCTCTAACCACCCACAAGTCCATAAGACAATGAAACCACATTTCTAAATATCTTGGGGTTTCTCTGTCTTCTCCACCACAACAAAACACAAAAAAATCACACCTCCTAAATGCAAAGTGGGGCAAGTACCTCAACTTTTCACTCTCTTGTCCTGAAGGCAACATTATAGGCCATCTTCAGATTAAAGGTTATAATCAAATCACAACAGGGAATAAAATTAAAGTAATAATGGGAAATTGAAACATTTACCAACTTTTACGTACTTTTATGTAGTTTTCCATTTTAAGATGGGAAATTCATTTGAATTAGACTTCTTTAGTCTACTTCATTATCCTGAGAATCAAGTTTACCAAACTATTTCCTTATGCTCTGTTTTGTGTTACTGACACCTTCACATATGTTTATTCCCAATAGGTAGTATCACAGATGCAAACAATGCAGAAGAAAAACAAAGTTTCCTTTCAACTCTTGGAAGCATTCTGCATTCCTGGAGCCCCTAGACCAGGTAACACCCATTTTAGAAAGCCTCTGTCTCATACACAGGCACGTAACATCTAGATGGTTGCTTGCTACTTACCTTAAAACATGAAGCTCGATACAGTAGTTGCACAACATGACCAATACTTGTTTTTGATGCCTGAGGAAATCTTGGTTCTAGTCTTTGCACAACAAAAAGTACCAGTACTTTCCTTGAGAGAGCAGAACCATCTTCTAATGCTAGCAACACCAGCTTCAAGGCCTCTTCTTGCATAGCTAGAAGTAAGGAACATGCATTCACAATAAATGAGAAACCCTGCAGATCATGTCTGTCAGACATCTTTGGGTATTAGTTCATGGCGGTCCATTATCCACTGTCCGTATTTCATTAGCACAAAAAGGGGACATCACACATACAAAAATACAGTTTACTTAAAAAGCAATCAAATAAAATATAATTTTTACTAAACAACCATTCAGAAAACAAGCCAACAAAATTTAAAACCTATCTTCTGCAGGTATTTAATAATCAACTAGATAACAATAATGTTATAGTACAAAGAAAAAATCCTCATTTACAAAATACAGGAGATACTCTGACATATTAAGTAACACATAAAGGACACATAGTAGCCTTATGGTAAATGGTAATTGTTCTTTAATGCGTGAGACTGTTACTTTGCCTGACAACAATTTTGAACATGATTGTAAAGTGAATTTAGCCTGTGGATGCAATGCCTAAAGAAGGTATTAATTTATGTTGTTTTGTAGCCAGGGATGTATATAGTATAATCTGAATCTAATCATGAAGGAATATCAGACAAACTCAAATTAAGGAATTTTTTGTAAAGTAACTGCTGTAGGGGCGCCTGGGTGGCTCAGTTGGTTAAGTGTCTGCCTTTGGCTCAGGTCATGATCCCAGGGGTCCTAGGATCGAGCCCCACATAGGGCTCCTGGCTCAGCAGGGAGCCTGCTTCTCCCTCTCCCTTCTGCTCATGCATGCGCTTTCTCTAATAAATAAATAACATCTTTAAAAAAAAATAACTGCCTGTATTCTTCAAGAATACCAACATCAGACAAAGAAGGGCTGAAGAATGATTTCAGATTAAAGAAGACTAAAAAGAAATGACAAATAAATAGAATAAATGATCCCGGCCTGGACTGTATTCTGAAAGAAAATAAATTCCATTAAACACATTTTTGGAATAACTGACAAAATTGGAATACGAACTAGATTTTAGTATGGTATGTAAGTTAAATTTGCTGAGTTTGGTGAACATACTGCTGTTACATAAGACGGCATCCTTGTTTTTAGGAAATACATTGAAGTATAAAGGGATAAAGGAGCACTGAAATATGCAACCTGTTCTCAAATGGTTCAGAAAAGAGGAAAAGGGCAAATAACATAACAAATATAACAAAATATTAAAAACTAATGAATGTAGATAAAGAGTGTACAGGAATTCTCTGCATCATTCTTGCAACTTTTGGGTAAATCTGAAATTATTTTAAAATTAAAAGTTAAAAGTGCATTGGTTCTCAAAACAGTGGAACTTTAGAGCTGAGAGCTCATCTAGAATCTGGATTAAAAATCGAACCCTTTTTCAAGTGAGGCACTGAGGTCAAGGTTCACAACTACTTAGCATCAAAACTACTTGCAACAAGGACTTTTTTAAAAAAATTGAGGTAAACTTTATATAAAATTAACCATTTTAAAGTATATAATTCACATGAACAACCATCTGGTCTATCTAGGAAACCTACAGCCGTTACGCAGTCACTCCCCAGAGCCTCTAACCCCAGCCTCTGGCAACCACTAGTCTGCAGTCTGGTTCTATGGATTTACCTTTGCGGATGCTTCAAATACATGGAATCATAGAATATGTGACCTTTTTTCTGGCTTCTTTTCACTTAACATAATATTATTGAAGTTCACCTACATTGTAGCATACATCAATTTCAATCCTTTTTAAATTTTTATGCTGACTTTATATAGAAAGGAAAATATTTTATATGTTTCAATTCTTTCTGTGGCTGAATAATATTATATTTATAGACAAAGCACATCTGGTTATCCATTCATCAGCTTATGCCCATGTGGACAGCTTCCACCTTTGCGCCATTGTGACGAATGCTGCTGTGAACACTGGTGTACAGTATTAGTTTGAATCTCTGTTTTCAGTTCTTTGGGGTATATACGCAAGGAGTGGAACTACTGGGTCATATGGTAACCCTGACTTTCAGAGGAACAGCCAAATCATTTTCCACAAAGGCTGCACCACTCTGCTTCCCAAGTTTCACCCACATCCTCACCAACTCTCTTTCCATTTTTTAGATTATGGCAAACCTAGCTGGTGTGAAGTGGTATCTCATATGATTTTGTTTTGCAGTTCCTTAATGACTAATGATGCTGAGAATCTTTTCAAGTGCTTTTTGGCCATCTGTGCACCTTCTTTGGAGAAATGTCTATTCATGCCCTTCGTCCATTTTTTTTTACACTGTATTGTCTTTTTGTTGTTGAGTGGTAGAACAAAGGATATTTGATACCTAGTCTAGTGCTTCTTGGGTCAGGTAAATAAATAAGGAGGAAACATCCAAAGGCAGCATTCTTAAATTACACATAAATGTGGATTTTTAAAATTACTTTTCAACTTAACTTTGTATTACGGAAAATTTTCAACATACATAAAAGTAGAGATCACATGAACCCATAAGATAGCTGTTGCCAGTTCCTACCCACTTTTCCAGTTTGCTTTGGCTGGAGTGTTTTGATATAAATACCAGACAACATAGCATTTCACCCTTAAATAATTCATTATATATTTCTAACATATAAGGACTTCAAAAAAAATTTTATACCATTATCACATTTTAAGAAAGTAATATATATCCTTACTATCATCTAATATCCAGTCCACGTTGAATTTTTTCCCACTGTTTCAAAAATTTCTTCTTACAGTTGGCCTCCTTAATAATATCCAAATAAAGTCCATACATTGCTTTTGGTTAATGCGCCTTTAGGCTTAAAAAAAGAATCTATACCACTTTCCCACCACCCATTTAAGAGAAAATTCAATTTTTCTGATTTTTTTGAAGAAACAATCATTTTTCTAAACAATTCCCCACATTCCTGATGTGGCTAATTTTGAGCTTATAGTCTTTCTAAATATGTTCATTATCCTCCTTATTTCACATAAACTATAAGCTTGCTTAGATTCAGAATGAATTTTTGTTTTTTTGAGGTTTTGTTTCTTTTTCTGCCAAGCGTACTTATTATTCCGTATATTACATCAGGAGATACTTAAGGCCCAGTTGTCTCACTTTTAATAATGTTAGTGGGTTTAGTAATGATCAATGGGTTCAGGCCTCATGCATCTATAGTAAATTTTCCCAGCAACCTTACATCTAATGGTTTTAACAGCTACTAATAGTTCTTGTGTAGACCCACTAATTCATTTGAGGTTGTAAATGTGTGATTTTTCTAGTTCTGACTCTTTTTTCCTAAATTTATTAGCTGGAATTTTGCTAAAAGAGGAAGCTACACTCAACACCCTAAGAAACTGTCCTGGAAAACAGTGTGTAAAGGAAAGGCAGAAAAAACATGCTTCACTTTTATTCTACTCTTTTGCAATTTCTAGAATAATGTGTTGGCATTATTTAGCAACTGCCAAAGATAATCGATTTTTCCTGTATCATCATTACAAAATCATGGATTTTCATATATTTTATGTTTCAATCCTACTATAGTCATTATTCATTTTGATGTTCAAACTGCCACTCATGTCCAGTGGAAGCCCTTTCAAATTTACTTCTAATTCTGACAAGATGTCAATGACCTTTGATAGCTTTTTTGCTTTCTAGCCCAAGAATTCCCAGGCTTAATTTGTACTTCCGTACCCTAGAACTGGAATATGGCATTTATAGAAAGACTAAAGAGCCCTGCTTCTTTTTAGTGGGCAATGGTATTTATTAAGGGTCATAATCTGGGTGCTATCATTGCTTCTAAGCCCTTTCAGTGGACATATCTTGGGAATAGACATTTTAGAGAAAGAGAAGTAAATGAGTTGTACTTACATTGACAATTCAAATGTAAGACTAAAGGATTTTTACATAAATTCTTTGAGTTCATACTTGTATCTTTTTCTTTAAATGCTGAAAATCTTGGTTCCTGATGGCATTAACATAATTATTTACTTGCTTTATCTTACTGTGTGCCTGAATCTACCTTAGGATTATATATCCCATGAGGGATATAAAAATCAAAACACTGTGTTCCAAAGTCACCTGCAATAACTCATTCCTGATGAATATGCTACCAACTTAATGTATGTTTCAGCTTTTTTGTGTTTAGGTATTGCTTTGTCTTACTCTTTTTAATTAAATTTTAAAAATCTATTTTTACTAAAAATTGTTTTATAATTACATAAAACATTTACATGGGTCCCAAGTATAAAACAAGGTACATTCAATGAGGTCTAGTTCTGTCCTGGTCTGCCTTCTCTTGTTTCCTCCTTCCTCTATATAAGTTTATTATTTTTAAATTTCTCCTACCATTGTTTTTTTTGGAAAATATAAATAAATGTAGACAATGGTTATCTCTCTCTCCCTTAGATAAAAAATACTATAATAAGCACACCATTCTGCACTTTTTGTTCTTGTTTTTAAAGATTTTATGTATTTATTTGACAGAGCGAGAGCACAAGCAGGGGGAGCAGCAGAGGGAGAGGGAGAAATAGGCTCCCCACTGAGCAGGGAGCCTGATGTGGGGCTTGGCTGGGATCACGACCTGAGCCAAAGGCAGACGCTTAACCGCTGTGCCACCCAGGCGCCCCTTGTTTTTCTTTTTTAAAGTAAGGTCTATACCCAACATGGGGCTTAAACTCATGACACTGAGATCAAGAGTCCCATGCTCTACTGACTGAGTCAGTCACGTGCCCCTTTTGCTTTTTTTTTTTTTTTAACCTAACGTATATAGAGATCACACCCTAGCAGAACATATACATCTTCTCCATTCCTTTCAACAGTTGCAGAGTACTCCACTGGAAGGATATACCAGTTTATTAAACAAGTCTCTTCTTCATAGACATTCAGGTTGCTTCCAGATGTTTGCTGTTACAAATAGTGCTTTGTATTCTGCATTCTGGGGTTGCCTGGCTGGCTTAGTCGGAAGACCACGCAACTCTTGACCTCAGGGTTGCGAGTCTGAGCCCCACGCTGGATGTAGAGATTAAATAAAAACTTAAAAAAAAATAACTATGCATTCTGTGTTTTCTGCTGTATCTTTGGGATAGATTCATAGAAATGGAACCGTTAGGCCAAAGAATAAGTGCGTAGGTGATTTTGGTAGATGTTGCAGAATACCTCTCTTTAACATGTGTACCACTTAGTACTCCCACCATTACTGGATGAAAGCTACCTGTTTTCCCACAGCCCTGACGACAAAATACACTGTCAAACTTTTGAATTCTGCCAATCTGATACATGAGAAATGGTTAATATAATTTTTGTGAATATTTCTCTTGATATGAGAAATACTGAATATGTTTTATATGTTTGAAGGCCGTTTACATTACTTTTTCTCCTGCGTTTTCTGTTCATATTTTTTGCCAATTTTTCAATTGGTTGGTTGGTATCTTTTTCTGAGTTTTTAGAAGTACCTTACATTGTAGTTATATTAGTCCTTTGTGACAGAATACAAACATTTTTCTAAGTGTCATTTTTTTACTTTGCTGATATTTTCTGTGATGCAATTAACAAATATTTAGTTATATATCAGTCTTTTCTATTACTGCTTCTGGATTTGGAGTAAAAAAAAAGTGTTTCCCATACTAAGTCATAGAAGAATTCACTCTTGCATTCTTTATTAGTTGTATGATAGTATTTTTTAGTAACAGTATTTATGACCTACTTGGAATTTAAGTAGCTATGGTGTATGAGAAATATATCCAATTTTATCTTTTCCACATGTCTATTCAGTTGTCCCAATGGCACTTATTTAAAAAGTTTCCTTCACACACACACACAAAATCCTACTTGACTGTAGTTCTAAAATCAGAAAGGTAAAACAATAAAGCTTCTAAAAGGTAACAGAGAAGTGTACTTCATTCACAACCTTGGTATAGGTAAAGATTTTTTAAATAGAATGTAGACGGTAATAACTATGAAGGCATCATCTCCAGTGATTCTTATTTTTTGTGTAATTTCCATTTCCCAAGTTTTCAAGACAATTTTTAACTTTTTTTCATTAAAAAACCCAAAAAACAAAAAAACTTTACTTTTCCTTTCCTTACTACCTATACCATCTTAGGCCTCTCTAACTCAGTTTTTTAAACTGTAGAAGTAGATCTGTGTCACTTCTTTTAAAGGCTGCTAAAGATTAAATGAGGAATTTATTCTAAAATGTTACAGCACTATCACATAGATTATGATTACAAAACTGGTTTATCTTTAATTATGTGAAGATTTGTATGTATACATAAAGATAGGTTGAGTCTGGGGATTCTCAGCTAACTCTAGAAATTGGCATCCTCTCGCCCTGGTAGTCAGTAAGAGAGACAAGATAGTGATCTATCCTACCTGGCCCTAGAAACTGGCATCCTCGAGCCCTGACAGCAGCCCACAGGTTGGCAGACAATTGCTGGGGATTCTGGTGCTGTAATATTAGTTCTGTTACAGTTCTTTCTCCAAGTGAACGGGCTGCTCGCATGGCCCTGACACGACCTTCTTCCTCCACCAGTTGACAGTTTACAAGCGTCACCAGTTTCCTTTGCATTGGACGGCTCAGTGCACTCTGGTTCAAACTAGCTACACCTTTAAGAAAAAGGAAAGAAAGTAAAGTTTCTTCAATTAAATAAGACAAGTTAATTTTCATTACCCATACTTAACTATGAAGCCATAATTTGTAATGAGTCCTTCCCACTGTTTTAACAAGAATATTCTGAATCTGTTTATTACTATTCTGTGGTAACAGGAGTCTAATTTGCAGTTACTTCAAATTTTATTTAGGTATCTTGTTCTCTGGGTTCCATGTGCCCCTCGAGAGAGGACTTTGGGTTTATTTAGTCTGTTCTCCATCCAGTTTATTAATGAAAAGTTTAATCAAAAGTAATGATTAATAACAGTTCTAATTTTATTGTATACATGATGCTTAGAAATACAACTTTATGGCAAGCTCTTAGATCATAATCCCTTTTCCTGACTGAAGGATACGCTCCAGCAATTCTTTCCTCTCTCCCACATCATTACTTCTTCCCTGTTTGATAGCTTCCATTAGCATACAATAAAAACAAGCATGCTGTTATTTCATCCATCTTAAAAATAAATAAATCTTTTCATTCATCCTTCTTTGCCTACTGGCTCTGCCCTATTCCTTTCTTCCCTTTTGTATTAAATTCTCTAGAATTGTCTATATTCACTATCTCCAAATTCCTTGCTTCACAATCTTTAAAACCTACTCCAATCAAGTTGTTGCTATTATCACTTCATCAAAACTGCTTGTCATGACAATTACCTCTACTTTGCTAAGTCAATGGTCAATTCTCAGTCCTTACCTTACTTTACCTTTCAACAGCCCTCAACACAGATAACCACTCCTAATTCCTTTAAACGCTTTCTTTACTTGGCTTCCAGAACACTCCATCCTCTTGCTTTTCTTCTTTCGTTTTATTCCACATCTTCTTTTCTGATTTCATCTTTTCTTCCTGACTTCTTAATGTTAAAGGGTCCAGTTTTTGTTTTCTTCTCTATCTACATTCACCACGTACAGGATCATGTTCTACTGATCTCCCCCTCACTCACACTGCTCCAGGCACACTCTCCTGTTATTGTTCTTTGAAGATACTAGGCATGCCTTGGGGACTTTGCTTTTGCCTCTCAGGAACAGTCTTTTTTTCTTTCTTTTTTTATAAGATTTATTTATTTGAGAGCGAAAGAATACGAGGGATCCCAAGCAGACTCTATGCTGAGCACAGAGCCTGATGCGGGGCTTGATATTAGGACCCTGAGATCACGACCTGAGCCAAAACCAAGGGTTGTACACTTAACTGACTGTGCCACCCAGATGCTCCATCCTTACTGCCTCTCTGGAACACTCTTTTCCCAGGAACCTACATGGCTAACTATCTCACCTCTTTCATCTCAAGTTTAGAAGCTACCTTCTTAATGAGTCCTACACTAACCACCTTTTGTAAAATTGCAACCTGCCCTTGTCCCCTCACCCTGACATTTCTGATCCCTCTAAATGTATTACTATACTTCTGTAATAATTATCAATTGTAACATACTATATAACTTTTTATTATGTTTATCATTTATTATACTTTCTCCCTTTTCTAAAACATAAGGGCTACGAGGGCAAGCATTTTATTCATGTATGCCAAATACCAAAATAGTGCCCAGCACTTAGTACATGCTTGTTAGATATCTGTTCAATAAATGAATGATTAAATGAATGAGGAAGACAGGCTCTTTCTCAAGGAAATCACTATGTCCTCAATATTCAACAGTTCACAGCACAGAGTAGGTATAAAATAAATACTTGATTGATTCATCTTGATATGTGGGTCACTGGGCGGGCGGTGATGAACAAAATAGAATTCCGTTTCTGTCATAACACTTAAAAATAATTTATTGCACTTACATGCCTATCACCCCCAGTAGACTGTGGGCTCTATGAAGGCAGGGGCCCTAATCACGATAAGTGCTCAATAAAACTGAATGAATGATTGAATCAATACATGAAATTGTCTTAGTAGTAGGACTTATTAAAATTAATATTCTGCTATAGCACTATTATTTTAATAAATACAAACTGTAGAAATCTCAACATGTAGTGTCTGATCAATTCTTAAAATAGTAACAGTATTGGTTATTTTCAGAAAATAAAAATAATGCTCTCCATAAAAAACTTTCCAAGAACTGTCCAAACTTTTAAAACTCAAAATTATTTAACAGGGTATCAACATCAAGTCTTTCAAAGTAAATGTATTACCAAATCCTGCTCACCAGTTAAAAGACTTTTATGAACTTACCTTTACCGCCACTGAGTGGTTTCAAGTAGAGTGCCAAATCCTCAACACATTTCTTTGCAACCTCATAGTGTTTGTTCTCACCTAGATTACTTAACTTTATTGACTGATGATCTGGTACCTAAGAACAAAGAAAAATTGAGGAAATACATGCATCTAGCTCATGGAACTGTTATTTATATAACTGAAAATAATCTTGGTGAGTATAAAATTATAATACAGAGACAATACATCAAAGTAGTTTAAGTAAAATTAAAGCCGAACACCTAGCCAAACTACTTTCCAAGAACCAAGGTTACCATATTTAATAGCAGGGGCTCAGTGTATTAATAAATGGAAAAAACAGCAGGTAGTTATTAATATTGTATCAACGTTAATTTCCTAAGCTTGATAACTATGCTACAATTTTGACAGATGTTAACATTAGGGGAAGTTGCAGAAAGCTATACAGGTTCTCTGTATGCTATTTTTTGCAACTTTTAAAAAAATATTTCAAATAACTAGGGAAAAAAATACTTAGCACCTTTTCACTATATAATTTTATTATATTTGTTGGTAATGGTCTGTCCCCTTTTTGTAGAATAGAAGCACACAGTTTTGTTGTTTTTTTTTTTAAGTAGGGACTTGAACTCACGACTCTGAGATCAAGACCTGAGATCGAGGGGCGCCTGGGTGGCACAGCGGTTAAGCATCTGCCTTCGGCTCAGGGCGTGATCCCGGCGTTATGGGATCGAGCCCCACATCAGGCTCCTCCGCTGTGAGCCTGCTTCTTCCTCTCCCACTCCCCCTGCTTGTGTTCCCTCTCTCGCATCTGTCTCTCTCTCTGTCAAATAAATAAATAAAATCTTTAAAAAAAAAAAAAAAAAAGACCTGAGATTGAAAGTCAGACACTCAACTGACTGAGCCACCCAGGAGCCCCAAGACACAGCACTCTTAATCAAAGGTCAAAACTTGGGCATAAACTGCAGCTTTGCCACTTCTATGAGTGATCTTGAGTAAATCATTTAACTGCTCCAACTCATGGCTTTCCTATCTGAAAAATGGAGACGAAAATCCCTATTTCATACTGCCACTATGAAAATTCAACTTAATCCAACATCTATTTGTATTTATGGAGTACTTAACATGCTCCAAACACAGTTTTGGGCATTAGACATCTATCAGTGAGCAAAACAGACAAAATTTCTTGCCCTTGTAGAGCTTACATTCTCGTGAAGAAAGGATGGAGCTGATAAATTAAAAAATATAATAAATAGGTAGTATCACAGAAAGTGATCAGTAAAAATTACATGGCAAGGACAAGGGAGATTGGGAGTGCTGGAAAGGGGTTGCAATTTTAACAGGGGTGGTCAGGATAGGCTTCCTTGGGAATCATGACATTTGAATAAAGACTTGAAAGAGGAGAGGTAATAAACATTCTAGGCAAAGATAACAGTCGCTACAAAATCCCTCAGGTGGGAACATGTCTGGCATATTTAACAATTGGCTAGGAAGCAATATAGCTTAAGCAGAAAGACCAAAGGCAGTTGTAGCAGGTGGGGCTTTAAAGGTAATAATCACACTGTATAGATCTGTAGACTATTAAGGACCAATTGAGAGGACATTTATAAATGACAAAACATAATACCTGACCTATATAGCAGGCGCTAAATGGCAGGTAGCTAGTATTATTACAAAGAGTTTACAGTATTTATGAATCTCAGATGCCACTGTTTGCAAAAGGCACCGTTATTTTATGGGCCATTAAGAAAAACTGCTGCCAATTATGACATACTATTGATTATAGATGCATCTTGATTTCACAGTGTCTAACCTGGATTATGAACATTGAAAAGAAATTTAAAAGAAAAACTTCAAATATCAAGACACTGAAAGAATGGACTATTTTTTAATTCACTGAATTTTCTAAGAAGTGATTAATCAGAAAAGTCTTTACTTTCTTGCTTTAATATATAGTGCATGATGTACAGAATTTCATCTTCTTCCTCACCTGTAAAATGGGGATAGTAACTATCGGAAGAGCTATGGTAAGAATTAGTAATAATAGATGTTGAATACTTACTATCATACCTAACATACAGCAAGTTATTAAATGGAAATTATTTTAAGTCCAGGCTCTTGGTCTGATTCAGTAAAATGATTATAAATAAGAAATATTAATTTCATAACATATGGGCATAAACAACTGTGCAGAATTTGTTACTGATACTCTGGAAATTGCTTTTTTATATATACATCCCTATATAGATCTTATTTTCTCATTTGTAGTATTATTCTGAAAGTCAAGTGAAGATAAAAAAAAAAAAACAAAACTCCAAGACCTCCATTTGAGGGTCCTAGTTGGTTGATATCTAGCCAAAGTTTTTTTTATATTTCTTTTCATATCACCTAATGAATATGCTTATTTAAAAATGTTCCTTATCCACTAATATCACTTCTAAACATAAATGTTGACCACTGCATTGAACACAAATATATAACTATAATGGAATTTATGGTTTTGCATAAGGATTTATGACATTATCTAAAGAAAATCTTTTGCAGAATACAATCATGACATCAGGTACACTGAATATTTTGATGTCTCAAGTATCACTAGACACACTTTGTACCCCTTAATGAACAAAGTTCTATAATTATTACATATACCAAATTAGTAAAATCTTGAAAGCTTACCTGGGCTCCAACTAACTGGAGAAGTGCAAAGTTGACAGGAAGCACATCAATGTCTGTGTTGATGGCAGTCTGGTCAAAAGGACAAGCTTTTCGGTGAAGTTTATTCAAGCAGGTCTTGCAAACAGTGTGTGAACAACCTAAACTGATGGGTTTGTGCACATTCTCATCAAATTCATTATAGCAGATTGGACAGGACAGAAATTCTGTCCATTGAGCTGCCTGCACAGGCATTGTGGAAGCTGGATGCTCGGGTTAGCAGTCTAGTAGATCATTATTTTGCTGTGTAGTGTTTTGTAAGCTGGAAATGGACAAAAGTAAAAATTAACCACATATTCATCATTCACCTTTAAGAGTTAACTGCTTAAGTCAACCATCACAGCTTCAAAACCTAAAACACTGAATAATTTTATATGTTTTGGATGTCTTTTTCTTTAAATCTATTTGCTGAATTTGTTAAATTTCTGAAATTTTGTCCAGAAACAATATCTGAATAGTGTCCTTTTCAACTAAACATATTTATATTGGTTGCTCAAATAACAGTCGATTATCATTACGTAATTTTCTTAATGACCACATGAAATAAGTAGATTAACTTTCCATGTTTCATTTTTAGGAACACAAATTACTTTGGATTGCTTGGGTTTTTGGATAGCTACTACCCCCAAACATATTAAGAAAATGTCTAAGAGTTATTGGACTTTGAAAACTATTGATCCAAAGAATATCGTAGTGAGTCAAGTGTGAAGACACAGCCACCTGAATGACCAAGTCAGTCAAGGATATGTTCAACTTGGCAGCTTCACAAAAGAGGAAATCTCTGGTCAAGATTTGACTAAGAGGCTAACAAAGGTACTGAAAATCAAAGTATGTGAGAGGATGATGATAGAGCAGTTTGTCCAAAAATGGGAAAAAAAAAAAGATGCTAATCTTAAAATACATAAATACAGTGCCAAAGTTAAAAAAAATTGTCTTACATATCTAGAATGTGGCTCCCTACAACACTTTTGACAACATTATCTTTTGATATGTTTGAAAACATATCTTTTACTGAGAGAGAATATAGATACACGACTTCAAACTGTCAGGTCCAATGAGCAAGATATGAAGAATAAAGCAATATTCTCATCTAAGAATTCTAAGCAGAAAAAAAAGCAAAATGTAATTTTTTATTTTTACATATGATTATAAGGCACATGGAAAAAAATGACAGAATTCTTTTTCCTAAGATTAAAATGTTCATTCGATGATTTTTAATAAAATAAAATATTTGGTATCAAAACTATACTGCACTCTAATTTAAAATCCTTAGCTACCTAACTTGAGCACTCTACATTTCACAAATTTTTCATATCTTCAATTCAAAACTTACATAAGTCTGACAAAGGCTCTCTGGTGAACAGAAATCTAGGTATTTAGGGCAATTAAATAGCCACTACTTTATGTCATAACAATGTTTACCAACCCAAATATCTTAGTTCCACAGAAATCAGATGTTTAAAACTATAGTCAGATTTAAGACAGAAAAGTATATAACTGATTCTCCAATATCCCCACATCCAAATGAAGAATTTCTTTATTTTGGCTTTATGTTCACAACAACTAAGGTTTCAAAAAATATCTTGGTAAATGAATCACAGCACTTGTTATATAAAAAGCACTCTGTACAAATCTCTCCTCAAACAGCTCTAATGTAAAGTATCTAATATCTTTATTTTTAAATTAGCCAAATCTTGCAAGTTATACTTATTTTATACTTGTTATTCTTAATATTGCCACACCATTAATGCCATCAATCTTAAACCTGGTTAGTCTGCTTCCAACTTTAGAGATGAGCACTAAACAGGTAAACCCATCACTTCTTGAAACTATTTAACATTTGAAATGTTCAGTTTTCTAGGCTGTAGAATTATACAAGCAAAAGGCCTCTGAGGAAGAAGTTATTTTATCTTGAATCTACTACTGAGAGCCCTAATTTAGTTAATAACCTGAACTGATAAAAAAACTTATCAAGGCACTGCATCTATTTTTTCATAATGGCCACCTGTTTGGAAATACTGATTTTGTGGGTTAGGGTATCACAGCCACTGGGTAATAGGAAACTAGTGACAAATACTCTTTCCTTATTTCGTTTTCCAAGATCACCCTGAAATGCTTTACATTAGTAAATGAGTTGGGGGTCAGAGAAACTGTTAAAGTTTGAACTAAACATAAAACTGCTATCTTTCATATTTTCTTTCACCTGTTAGTTTTCAAGTATTTCAAACTACTCCAGAATATATTTGATAGTTTCATGTTATAATATCCTACATGTGTTTCTACATCTACAAACACCAGATGCTGTAATATAATTAATACTGAAAAGTTTGATTTCTAGTAAAAACCAAATTAATACCTTAAAAAAAAAAAGAAAAATTCTGCCAAAATTTGTCAGTAATTCTGCCATTCTCCTGCTGTGTGTCAGAGTCTAACTTTCTCACAGGAAAAGTATGTACTAAATCCTCCTTATATAATAATACATAAAGAAAAGTTTGATTTTTTAAAATGTTTCCTTCAGTACCATTACCAATAAGTTCTAGATTCCTCAATTAAGATAAAGACAAAATAAATTTTTATCTAAAACACAAAAGCAGCTTATATAGTCCACCAAAATGTTTAATTCGTGATGGCAAAAGCGACTTTCATTTCTTTTTTTTTTCTACTTTCATTTCTTTAAAAAAGGCACTTTGTAAACATTTACCTAGGAAGTATTTTTATAACCAAAAATCAAAAATGATAAATAGCCTATTGTCTTTATAATTTATTTTAACAAGCATCTAAATGAGCCATGGCAAGCTAAGAATATATACTGATGTATAAAACTTCTAGATTTATACTAATAATTCCATGGTAACTTACTTGACTCTATGGAAGTCTAAATTGCTAATAACACTTACAGTTAACAGTCAAGTATCAAACCTGAAGATACTCCCAAAACATCTCAAACTGAGATAAAATGGATTAAAAAACTCAAAACAAAAAGCCCACATCTCTAAATACATACACTATTTAAGAAAAACATTTTAATTAAATTACCTGTATTAACTTTCAGTTACTAATTAATAAAATTGAAGAAGAACAAGATAAAGCAGAGAAGAAACACTACATTAGAGATGCAACCTTAAAAAGATTTTCCTCAAGTAATTTTCTAGGCTATAAGTTCCTTGTTATGAATACTAAACTTGCAAAATAAATTAAGACATCTCTTATATGATGCAAATTATGCATTGCTTTATTAAGAGCAAACTGCATACCAGCCAAGTACTTTCATTTTTTATTACTAGTCCACCATGACATTATGCAGCCAGTTCTGGACTATGTCACCTGATTCTAAAGTGCGAGAATAAAGTTTATGCTTCTTTCGCTATTGTATAATTAAAAATATCTAGTATTTTACAATTCTCTTCATAACAATGTAAACATTAAGGCTCAAGTCTGTTAATTAAGACATTCATTGTTTTCATTTTAGTTCACCCATGTGAGGAATTTAAGCTACTGAAATGAAAAGTACTGAAAACTACTTCTCAGTTCAGAAACCTCACAAATAATTAGTTTTGGACTTCAAAAATAATATTTAAAGCATCAGGTACAATTGAGACCTTAGCCTATAAAACAGCAAACAAAACCAATGGAAATAATCGGCAAACTCTAAAACTCAGCACTCAAACATACTAAAGGGAATGGAGGAAAAGGAACTGAAGTACAGTTTTAAAGACTGCTATTTTAAGCGACTTTAGTATAAATTAGAAAAGATATAGGACTCAAGCTTTTTCTTAAATCCACTCTGAGGCTAAACTCAGTTTTTTAATCAGTATAAGATTTAACGTCCCACGTCTTCTAGTAGAACACTAATGGGGTAATTTTCTATTTTAATTAGCATATCCAGTAAAGTTTTTCAAGCGATGACAAAACATGAACAATATTTATTTTTGAGACAGAACTTACTCACTTCTGCCTATCAAATAATGGCCACTGGGTAACTTTATCCTTCATATTAACAAAGTCCTTAGCCTTTTGATTATTCTGATTGCAAGACGATAGTCTGTCAGGAAATTTTTGGTTTTCATATGCCCACTTTTATTCAGGTAATTTATTTCTCAGAAGAGCAGTGCTGTTTTAAACGGTACTAATAGAAACACAATGTGAGCCACAAGTAAGTTAAAGTTTTCCAGTAATCATATTAAAAAAGGGAAAACAGATGAAATTAATTTTAATAACATAATTTAACCCAATTTATCCAAAATATCCTTTCAACATGTAATCAATATAAAAAATTATTAAGGTAGCTTAAATTATTTTTTTTTGCACTAAGCCTCTGAAATCTGGTGTGTATTTTATTTTACATTTATACCACATCTCAATTCACATTAGCCACATTTCAAGTGCTCAATTGCCACATGTGGCTATTGGCTTGTATTGGGCAGTGCAACTCTAGAGTACTTACAATTATAAAGTAATAATCAAAACTAACTTTTATTAAGAATTTGTGGTGAAAATCACAACTACACTTAAGAAGTTTTCATAAAACTAGAAAACCTGAGAAACATAAAGATGTAACAACAGTTACAAGACTGGATGAAAAACATTACTTTTAATTT
Organism: Ailuropoda melanoleuca; assembly: GCF_002007445.2. NCBI lineage: Eukaryota > Metazoa > Chordata > Mammalia > Carnivora > Ursidae > Ailuropoda > Ailuropoda melanoleuca. The sequence goes on from NC_048224.1 coordinate 48,936,106, forward strand.
TCAGCTAGCTTTATTTTACCACATGCTTCCTTTTTCCATAACTAGAAAGTGAAACTTCAATGCAGTCCAACCAAAACAATTTAAGTGCTTATTATAATAAGGTCTTGTTATAAGTTTATTTAGCATTCTTAGGTACTGCATATAGCTTCGAAATTCTATTTCTGAACACAAAATTCTGTGTTAAAAGAATGCTTCCCCCCCCAAAGGAATCTTTGTTAGCTTTTTCAGACTGGAAGATATAGCAAATTACAAAAGCAGAAAGTGAATTAATGAAAACATATGAACAAAGGACATAAGTCTTACATGTCAGGTCAACACAACAGTAATAACAGATCAGGAGTAACTCAAAGGATCCACTAATGAACATGACCGCAATTAAATCTTCAAAGAATAGGAGGCAATTTGAATTTTAACATCTGCTTTTTCTAAACATGTTTGGAATATACCCTTAACATTTTGTCCTTTTAGCAATTTTCCAAACTCTAAAATTTGGAAAACATGAATCTCCAAATTAACAAAAATAGCATTAAAAATTTGTCAGGATTTAATGGCCTCTATTCCTTCAAAAACTAAATGTGGACGTAAACAACACAAAGAAGGGATGTTGTAACAGTGGTGTAGCTTTTTGGATAGATAAATGAAGGTAATAATGGCAAAATCCATGAACTTTTCTTAATGTTTGAAGAAGCCTTAACTAAATTTGTGTATTTAACTAGGAAAAGGCTGCACAGGCCAACTAAAACATTTGTTTCTTTGGTTTTGGGTGAAATTATATCAGTGTAGTGTAGCAACGTTTGCATCCTGAGGTTAATCAAAAGTTCCTACGGGAACTTAATAGTTTGACTAATAAAAAAAATGGAAAAAAGATTACTTAAGCACTTTATTTGTAATAAAAAGTCATTCTAATCACAGCGGTTTGGGGGAGAGCAGGAATTAAAAAGGGGCCCAGGTAAAGAGAGAGTAGGAATTAAAAGAAGGGAATCTAGGTGGTTATTTAAAAATAAAACAGGCTGGGAATCACGAGATTAGATCTACTTTATGTCAGTGATTACTTGAGACTGTTTTGGTGTCAAGGTTCTACCTGCCGGTATATCAAACTCCTCTCTGATTAGAAGGATGGAAATGACAGCTACTCTGGTTCTTCCTTCCTGAAAGCTAAGGGCAGAGAAAAGTAGAGCTGCTTCTGAGAAACAAAGATGCTTTCTATCATTTTTCTAAGATGGTGGAAGTCTCCTTAAGAGGCTTTCCCAAGAAGGAAAAATGAAAGAGGGAAAGAAGAAAGCCACAGCAGAATTCCCTGGCCGTATTTCATGCCATTGCTCCGTCACATCCACTGTGCAACCACTCTGGTCCGGCCACCTCCCTCCCAGGAGGTTAAGCCCTCCCAGGGCATTGTTTGGCCGCGGTCCCTATTTACCACTCAGATCGCCTCCACCATCCCTGCTCTGGGATCTCGGGAAGCGCCAGGGCAGAAAGCCGAAAAGCTAGGAGAGGACTTAGTTTCGAGGACCTCCTCCAAACCCCGCTTGCCAACTGGTGTAGAAATGGGAGAGAGAACCCTGGCCTTTGCTTGGGTGGGTTCCTTTGGGGTCAGAGGCTTCCCCTCCGCCGGTGTCGAAGGGAGGTGGCCATTTGCGCCGGGCGCTCGGTATTGAAAAAGCCCTACCAGAGAGAGGGGCCTCCGTAGGCCCCGGACTCCGGGCCCGGTCCGAGTGTCAGGTGCGGCCCTCAGTTCCCAACCCTTGGGGCACCGGCGACTACAGCACACAGGCCCCGGGCTGAGACCGGTCTCCCGCCCGACCGCCAGGGACTTAGGGACCCGAGCTAGGGCCCAAGCCGCATCGTGCCCGCCCCCGCCCTACCTGTGGGGGCCCGGGCGGGGTCGCTAAGGGCCGCTCCCCGGAGCCCCGCGGCGGCGCGGCTCGGCGACGGAGGCGCCTTGTCTCGCCGGGGCAGAGCTCGGCGGCGGTTTCACGACCTCAAACTCCATCGGGAGCTATAGGGACAGCCCCGTTGGCTGCGGCGGAGGCCGCGACGGGGCCTCCTCCTCCTCCCTCCGCCTCCGCCTCCGCCTCCTCCTCCTCTCCACGGAGGCGGTCCTGGAGGGATCCCGACCTAGCTCTCGCGAGAAGATACTCCCCTTTTCACGCGAGATCACGCAGGACTGGGAGTTAAGGTGGTGGAAGGAAAGAGTAGTAGCCCCCGCCACCTGGACTGCGCATCAGCTTCCCTCTGGTCGAGTCTAACCACCCCTGTCACGTGACTAGGGAGCCCCGGAGCACTGTGGGAGGTGCTGTTAGGAGGCCTCGGCAAGCCGAAAGGGTTGATGGGAAACTCCCTGCACCTTCATCAGCGCCTTGACCCAACCTGCTAGACACTGGTGTGAGGCAGCGTCTGACTCCCCTTGTGCAAAAAGTGGCCTCCATTGAGCATAATCTGATACATCTGTATTATAGTCTATGCACTGTCCCGTAATCAAATACCGATCTGTTCTCTCAATCCCTCCACATATTTGCCAAGCAATCTCCCTATTAAAAAAAAAAAAATGCTTGGCAGGCACTAACACAGACCTCTTTATTAAAAAGAAAACTGAACTCTTTGGAAGCTGGCAGGGATCAAAATTCAATTAATATCTAAATAAATATTTGTTGAAGGATTTTTTACAGCAAACTGTAAAGCAGAAATTATGTTTTTATAAATGAGGAATCAGATTGGTAAGAGAAATAAGGGAATTAGCATTTGTGAAGTGCTTAGCATGTGCCAGGTCCTGTGTTAGGTAATAAAAATTTCATTTTTACCATTGATTTTAGTTTTATTTCACTCATCAAAATAATCCTAAAAGGCAGATACTACGTACTCTGTTACTGAGAAACTGAAAAACACAGATTAAGAAAATGGCTATGAGTTGTAATTAAATTCAAGGCACTTTCCAATGTGAAACCAGATGTCCAACAAAGGCATGTATGAAAATAAATCCACTATGAATTAAAAGACATATGAACAAGTAGTTTACAAACTGTAATGAGCTACATATAAATATATGTGTGTGTATATAAATATATATGTATCTGTTTCATTCTACTGGACAGTGTATATGACAATCTGCTAAGATTTTTCAAAGGTGGCCTGACCATCACGGTTAAAATTATAATCCCAATTTCCATTTCCTGGCACTCCCTATCCCTGCTTTATTTTCTCCAGCCTTATTTTCAAAATCTGATACACACTGATTTTACTTGTTTACTGTTTTTCTCCTTTCACTAGAATACAAGTTTCATGAGAGCAGGGATTTTTGTCTGCATATCTAACTTCTAATACTACTGTAAAGACTTAGTAAATATTTCTTGACTGAATGAATAGACAGAAGAAATAGTTTCCTTCTTTAAAATTCACAGATGTAGACAAAACACAAAGTTCTCCATTCCCATCTCCAGTTTATTTTCTTTTAAATGTAAACATATAGTTACATTGAAGGAAAAACAGTAAGGATTTTCTCTTATACCAAAGTAACAACTACCTTTCCAAGATCCTTTATACATAAATGCAGTAAATGAAGAGGCTGAACTCAAACAGTTGCATTTTTCCCCATCATATCAGAAACACAAACAATTAAAAGTGAATGTTTTAAATGAATAAATTCAACACTTTACTTTGCCATACCTGCATTTTTAAAAAGATTCCATTTTCCTGGACTTGTTTATATACATCATGCAAACAGACACTGTGCTAGGAATGTTCTGAGATCACTCTGTGCTACTGGACAGGAATAAATAAAAATAAATAACAACCATCACTTTCACAAAACAACCCTTCCCCCCAAGCAAATATCTCAAAGTGCTTACAAAAAATGCCACAAGAATCTTACAAGGCACACATAAAACTTAAACATGGTTCAACCATAATTTTTTCAAACATCAAGGATAGTAGATACCAATTCCTAAAAAACCAGTTTATTACTATTCTTTTACCCTTCCCTCCCATCTCCATCCCTCCCCCACAAAATTTCATCCTAGGAAGCAAAAATAAGAAAAGTACTTCAAGCACAAACTATTTCTGAAAGGGAAATGTTTTCATACCTACAAGTGGCCAATAATAGGTCAAATGGGAAAGAAAATCAAACGCTGCACTATCATGTTCTCCAGTGGAAGAAAAACACTATTTACTTTAGAAAAATTCTGTCTCCAAAGTACTACTCAAATAGCAACATTCATGAAGACACAAAACTCTCCTGTCTTGCTTTCCCCTCTTCTCTGTTCTTAGAAACTCAGGAAGATTTAAGTATAAAATCATAGAATTTTGGAGCTGGAAATAATCTTACAAATTACCAAGTTCAAAGTTATTGTTTTACATATAAATTTAAGAAAAACTGATAGAGGGGTGACTTGTCCAATGTCACTAACAAGTGGCATGGGGGGAAAGGGTTATGAAGTTGGTTTTCTTATCAAAGATGAGAGCTGGATTCTTTAAAGTGGCTCCCAGAGTTAAAATTCTATGGAGAATATATTTTTCACAAAAGTATCACAAAAAGGATATTTAACATTTATAACTATCAACATGTGATCAATCACAAAATTCTTATAAATGGTACAAAGTATATTACATTTTAAAATGTGGAAGGGCTTCAGAACCTAAGTATAGCAGAAATTCTACGTAAAGCTGAGGTGAGTAGAGGAGGAATAGAACATCTTGAAAGTAAGATGTATCTAGTCAGGCTTCTTTAACTAAAAGTAGTTCCTGCATTTTAGACAGTATGATTTGCCCTGCGATAGATTTTAATCTTCGCTTTGACAACAAAAAGTTTTGTGTTATTTGTACACAGGGATAGTGGAGAACAATGGCTCATAACACAATCAGAAATAGTACTCTCACTAAAACAACCATAGAGTCATGGTTTTGCTTTTGGCACATTTCTGGAAATACAAAATAAGTCTAGGGATGGTTAGGATTTCTGTCAACACGTGGTAAATGAAAATTGCATTAATGTAAATGAAAAAAGTTAATAATTAAAAGAACACTAATAGCTAACCATATTTAAACTGTTCATCTAGTGACAGCAAGATAATATATATTACCAATTCAAAGTAAAAAAGGTAATGAACTATTGATATACACAACAACATGGATGAATCCAATGGCATTCTGTGTGGTGAAAAAATCATCTCACAAGGGAACATACTATAAGATCCTACTCACATCATTCCAGAAAAGGCAAAATTATAGCAATAGCAACTGTTGCCAGGATTTAAAGATAGGTGGAGTTGATGATTACAAAGGGGCATCATGAGGGAGTTTTTAAGGGTAATGGAATGTTCTGTAAATGTAGACCAAAAACAAAGGTCAGTTTTAGTATATGTTAACTAAAAAATAAAAATGAAATAGATTTTAAAAAGGAAACAGTAGAGTATCTTTGGTAAAGTTGGACTTTCTAAAACAAAATTTTCAGAGCTTCATACCAATGGTATAATTTCACTGATCGTAAAATTTTATTTTATGATAAAATCAAGAAACTTGGGCCTGATCATTCATTTCTAAGATATGTATACTAACAAATCATGGAAACATTATTTTAAGGAATATTAGCCCATGTACAAGGAAATTCTACTACTCCCAAGTGAATCTGAAGTGTGTTCCCTTATAGTTTAAAACAAGTACGTTGGTGCTTAGCTTTAGAATCCAACTGCAGTTTGTTTTAAAAAAAAAATTGCAGTCCTACAAAGACTTAATGATGGATTACAGCATGTTTTTAAATCTATTTTCTCTTCCTGTTATCCTAATTCATTAAAATTATTATGTGGTTGGGATTTTACATGTACATCATTTATCTAGAGAGTCAAAATCAGAATCTAGAAATACTGCTGGATCCTCTGTCACTAGAATCAAGAATATTTAAAAGAGGAATATTATTTCTCTAGATACACCACTGGGACTTACATATACTGTATGAGATAAGACAGCATCCCATTAGCTTTATCACGTCTCCCACACTTTGGAACTGTTAGTAGACGTTCAGAAAGAATAACATGTGTAGGCAGACCAAAATTAAGACCCAAAGATGGGGAGGGGGATGCAATATAACAGATGCTGCATTTCTGTAGAAAAACGTGCCTAACAGAATGATATAAGGCTTACGTAGCAAGGTGTGGTTCTAATTATAGTAGATTTTGCCTTTTGAGATCATGCCTGGGTAGTTTTTCACTACTGCTTCTGCCATGGACAGAAGTTAAGTGCTTTTTGAGGGCAGATTTGTGCTTGAAATCCATGTCACAACAGTGGCATTTGTATGGGCGATCTCCACTATGTATGTTCAGGTGGTCCTGAAGTGTGCTTTTAGCAGTAAATGTCTTCAAGCACACAGTACACTGAAAGGGCCTAATGCCCATGTGCCCTCGAATATGACGGTTGAGATTTTTCTTCTGCGTAAATGTTTTCCCGCACTGCAAGCACAAGAACAACTTATGCATCTTAAGGTGGCGCAGATAGTTTTCAACGTGAAGAAATCCTCGAGGACACCTGGGGCACTGGTGTCTCAGTGAATAAGCATCCTCCAGATTCTGAATCTCGTTCACTGTACCATGACTTCCTTCAGTATTCTCACAAAATAAGCTCTGATCTTGATTCCCAGGAACTTCTGCCACTCTGCTCTCAACTGTAGAATTGATCAGTGAATGCTGTGTTTCAGAGAAATACATGCTTGCTTTTGAAGAGGTACAAGGCTGTGAAAACTGCCCATTTTCTACACCAGCAGTACTAATAGATTCCACATGGAGGATACAAATTTCATTATCTTTAAAACCAATATCTACTGAAGACAACTCTGGTGACTTCATTTCCTTTCTCTCTGATGCCAACTCTACCGTAGACTGTAAAACATTGCTTTCTTCTTCTTTTACGTGAAAATCTATGTTTATAGGACTATCCTCTGAAATTTCAATAATCTCACAGTCTTTATCTGAATTTTCTTCTTCATTCTTAACATCTGGATCAGAGGATTGACACAGGTCAGTATGCTGATTGTTATTTTTCATAGAAAGATCAATTTCCAGATACTTTGACAAAGCTTCTGTGCACTTTTCCACAATGTGAACCATCTGCAGGTAACTAGCAGCAGTCAAATATTTCAAAAGCTCTTTCCTTTTAACTTCAAGTGCTCCAGTATAGCAAGAGAGCAACAGTTTTCTGCCAACTTCTGCACTCTGCAAGATGGTGATTCTGACATGTTTTGACTGCGTAAGTAAAAACTGATCTCTCATGAAAGTGGAGCAAGCAGCTAAAATCACCTTGTGCCCCTGGAACTCAGTGTCATTGATATAAATTGACACATCGCAAAATAAATTCTGCTGTCTCAAGAGATTCATTTTCTGCAAGACTACATCTCCTTGCTGTTCAAACTGGAAGTGCAGAACATCGGATTCAGCAGCCATGGTCACAATCTAAGCAAAATAAAACACAAACGTTGATGTAAACATAGGGAATGCTTTCCTACAGTGTGACGGTAAAAACAAAAAATCCCAAAGCTGAATTGGGTAAAAGAAGATTCAAATTCTAATCTAGGTGCAAAGAGTGAACTCCTATGCCACCATCTCAAAACCGAGAAAATGAAAACACATTTCTTTGTGATCTCATGGTCCATTCTTCATATTTTTGTTACAGCACTTATTACACTGATTTGTACTTAATGGTTCTGTTTTTCTCCTTGGCTAAATTTTATCTGTTCAGTGGTCCAAGACACTGTTAATGCCTACTACTAAGGGGACTTAACACAGTTTCTCACATTAGAAACTTTAATGTAATCTCCAAATTTCCCATTCCCCATCATTACTGCAGGTCCTCATTCTGTTCCCTTGGACCATTGCAAGGTCTTCCAACAGGTCTCCTTGATACCACACTCTCCCATATTCCAACCTCCCTTCCTGAGTGCCACCAGCACTAACATCTTTTAAAACTTTTTAAAAAATTTTCTTCTACTTTATTTTTTTAAGTCTTTTTATTTATTTGAGAAAAGGAGAGAGAGAGCGAGAGCACGAATGACAGTGAGCACGAGTGGGGAGAGGGGGCAGAGGAAAAGGGAGAAGCCGACCTCCTGCTGAGCAGGCAGCCCAATGTGGGACTCAATCCCAGGACCCTAGGATCATGACCTGAGCTGAAGGCAGATGCTTAAGCAACTGAGCAACGCAGGTACGCCTCTCCTCTACTTTAAATCCTCCATTGCTCTCCTCTACCTCCAGGACAGCCTACCCTTCTTAGCAAATACAAGATCCCTCATTATTTGGTCCTAACATCTTTAAGGCTGTATCTTTCCTCTATTCTCTTTTTCCTCAAAGCTCCTTCGATACTGAGATTTGCACCATTGCCCAGACAAGAAGACCGGAATACACTTTTGCACGTTACATTAAAACTTCCAGTTCCTCTCTCCAGCTAGTGATTTGGCTCCTTTAAGACCCAAATCAATTAAGACTGCTCTGACTCCTCCTCCTGTCTCCCCAACAGAGTCAGTTGCTCCCAGAGCACCACGAAAAGGTGCTTGGTTCATCTGACTTTTACAGCGAGCACAGGGGCCGGCACAGAGCAGGCGCAGCGGAGGAACATCTGTTGAACTGATGGGAACCCAAGCTGGCCTGGAAGATCTTGCAGCTCGCCACACACAGGTCTTGCCGAGCTAAGCCTCCCAGGACCATAGGCCCTGTCGGCCAGGTGGCTGCAGCCCCAGTGCAGCCTCCCAGTCCGCGCCTAGCTGCCCCCTTCCTCCTCCTCCTCCTCTTCCGGCTTCCCCACCTGCCCGTCTCCATTGCGTTCACTCACCGACTCAGGGAGCCAGAGCCCAGCTTTCCGCAGCAGCGGCGGCCCAGGCCGGAAGGTGGACTTAGCCTGGGAGGAAACACATCCGGTGTCAACTAGCTTTACTCCTCACTGGGGTGGGCTGGGCGTCCCGGAAGGACATCCTGAGACATTCTCCCTTCCTCACTTCCCCCGCTCCTGGAATGGCAGAGAGGCACCGGTATTCCGGCAAATCCCATCTCTCCTGCCCCAGTTTCGGCGCGCAAGCCGTTCCCCTTCGTGAGTTCTCCCCAGCGTCCGAATCGCAGACGGGTTGTGAGGCCGAGGTACAGCGCGTCTATCGGAATACCCTGCAACGGGACCACAGGGAGGCCCTCATGGGTTGTTACGGGCCGGGTTCTCTACTCACTGGGCCATCTACAATTTAAAAGGTGGCGGAGGAAAGGAGACTGCCGTAAGGATCGGTATTCGAGAATGCCTAGCTAATAACCATCGGGATCTGGCCCCGACCTCTGGATCTCATTTCACCCATCTGTCGCGTGTCGTCGTTCCCCGACCCCCTCCCCACCCGCCAGCTCTAGGTAAACCCAGGCCTTCTATCTAAACTCTGTGGCTGCCTCTTCCCTCGTGCCCTCTCTCTCCTCCCACTTATCCTTCAAAATCGCGTTCATAAATCCCGTCATCCCTGTAGCCATCCTGAATTGCCCTGGAATTAGTTGGCTCCCAATTGGGAGCCTGTAAGCCCGTTGGCTGCCTTCATTATTGCAATTATCATACCTGTATTGGAATCTGTGACCCATCTGGGTGGAGGTATTTAGGACAGTGATTTAAGATCTTTGCATTCCCCGAAGTCTAGCCCTGAGTAGGCATCAAGTATTTGCTAAATGAAGGAATGTCTGAACCAGTTGTTGAAAGCAGTAGCTCTACCACCTCAGTTAACAGATTCTCCTGGAAGTGACCCTACTAACAATTTCTAGTTTATCAGATTTGCTTCAGAAGCCATGCTCAGAGTGCTTGATTAATATGTGTTTTAAGCAATAGGGGTGAAGAAAGCTTTCCTTATTCAAATTTAGGCTACTGAAAAGGAAAGCAGGAGGGACAGAGAAAAGAAACCACTGACACCAGAGATTTAATTGTCACACTTTTATTAAGGAAACTTCCCCATAATAAGTGAAGAGGTAGTTCATAGTATGTCTAACATACAACAGATTTAGAACAGCTATTCACCAGCTGAAATAAAATATTCTGGTTTGTTTGTTTAGGACAGTATTTTAGAAGTGGTGACATTGGTCACCCTCCATTTATAGATCTTCTAATAAAGAAACTAAAACAAAACCACATCTGATTTACCTCAGAGCCACTTCAGTTTGGAGTTTGTCTTTAAAATTAAATAATAAATAAATAACGGTGACACACAGTAATTTTTTAAAAACCAAACTATGGTAAAGAGAGTCCTTTTTAATTAATCTGGGGATCCATAAAATATAAATGCAGAATGACTAAGGTTTTAAAAAATCTTCGTCCTCTATAAGAATACAACTAGTTTTGAAAGTCATCTTCCCTTATAAAATGTATTTGATATCAGAAGTTGACCACTTTGCAATACAATCTAAGAAACATATATAAACAAAGGAGAAAAGTCAAGTCCCACCAAAACTAAGAAAATGTCTCACAGAAACAGAACACCTCTCCAGCCAAGAAATGGAGGAGACTGTAAATCACTTCAGTGGTTTGCAGTTGCAAAAGGTGGGAACTAGAAGTTTTACTGATCAAAAACCATCGAGATGCTGATTTTAAGTGATCAAAGGAAACAAGGTATTTTCTTTATTATTCCTAGTTTAAATCACCTTATCTAAGACCACATAAGACTGTATGAGATTGTAAGCTCTGTGAGGGCAGGGACCGTAGCAATCTTACCTTTGTATCCTCAGTATCTAGCACAGTGCCTGGCAACAAAGGTGCCCAATAAATGTTTCTCAACTACTGAATGAACCCAGAAATAGTCTCCAACCAAAGAGACCAATCTTATTTGAACCCATGCCTTTTAGTCTTCAAACCAGTAACAAAAACAGGACATGAACGTAAGCAAAGGAAGCACTCCAACTTGAAATTTCCCTGTGATGAAATATGTTCAGAGAAACATTGGTTAACATATTAATGTCTCACTGTTGCATAGAATTGGTACTCTTTGGCTGGATCATATAAAAATCAGAATGCTAGGTAGCATCGTTAGACCATAAAAATGAGTGACTTTAGGCATAAGATACCTATTAGTCTTATCACTCAATTTTATTCTCATTTTTAAGTGTTTTAACAAAAGGTAGAAATTATAACTCAAATCAGATTCACATGTAAATGCATCAAATTATAACAACTTTAAAAATTCCCTGTGACTACTCAAGTTAAACTTCAGTTTTGGTTTATCTGTACATGCATTCTCAGAGCTCAAAAATAAAAACAAAATCCTCATGGAAATGAAATAAACACTGCTTCCAGACAAAAATCAAGTTTCACATTTGGATCCTTCTCATGTTTCTTACTTGTCCTTTCCCTCCTTGACCCCCACCTAAAAAGTCAGTCACTTGCTTGAGAAGAATGTAATATTCACTCTAACAGAAAATAATTAATTAACAAAAAACATCCTTCCTGTGATGTTTTGTTTTCAAAATCTGGGCTGTCTCAAAAAGCCAACAGGGATTCCCAAAAGTGAAGCACAAACTGGGAGCTTTTTGCTAATATACTCCTGATCATGTACTAACTCTTTTTAAGCCAAGAGATAGTGAGAAATAAGACATTAGCTCATTCTTAGTCACTTCTCTACTTCAGCCAACTTTGGCCAGGCCACCTCTTTGAGCTTTGGATACTCCAACTTAAAAAAAAAGAGGTGGAGTTAAGATTCTCTGAGGACTCTAAGACTCCTATTACCTAAATCTAACTCCTGAGCCAAAAGCTGCTAAGACTCAAAATTTTATTTCTGAACTATAAAATGTGATTTAGCAGAAACAATTTTGTTTTTCCATATTGGAAGATCAATTTTGTATGAGTGAGCTATCAAACATGGCAAGGTGGGACTGTGTACCTTTATAGGAATATCTGAATGCAAAACCTGATTGCTCCTCCGTGATCTACTTTTTTCATCCATTTTAGAAACTAGTGTTCAGGAAGAAATGAGAATTCAGAGATTACATTACACCAGACAAAACTCTGAAGGCCAAACTCACCTTTCTGATGGCTAGCCTCTAAAACAAAGTCCAGAGACAGACTCCCAAATAGTCCCTTTTTAGAGAGACTGTTATACTTTAGCACATTTTAAGTGTGCCTGGAGCAATCCCGACTTCAACAGCATCCACAAATAAGTTACACATTAATTATAAGCATTTGGCTTCTTTTTGGGAAGACCTCCTATGTAAGTGCTATTGTACAACTGTACTTCTGTCCGTTATTAATTACGCTCCTCATGCTGATCCCTAACTATTTGTCTGTAGGTGTTGCTGAAAAGATTGTACTCTGGTCTATATGAACCACTCAGTGACAATGAAGTTGGGCCATAATACTGTTGAAGAATACAGAACAACCCAAAATACTTCACAGCCAGTTCCAAGACAAGTACAAATGTAGGAGGCAGATTCATTATCAGTAGGCAATTAACATTAGGCAACCAGAAGTTCTATCACATATTCAGGCCAAGAGCAGTATCACCTTATATCTCAGCCTATTTTTTGCCAAAGAAAAATACTACTCCTTCTCTTAGCATAGCATCTATTAGTGGACTGTAGGTGATGTTATTAACTTATCGGTACCTTCAGGATGTGCCCAGTGAAAAGCCTAAAATAGTGTCAGTCTAGGACAAAAGTCAATGTTAGGTAGACAAATGGAATACTCCTTGGAAAAGGAAAACAGACATCACGGGATAAATAATTCAAAACAAAATGGGAGAGGACAAAAGGAAGGCAAGACCACTCCAAGTGGTAAGTTGCCTGCTCTGTTAGTGCTTGGACTCACCCCTACAACCTGCACAGAGGCTTTGGGAGAAGTCACACTAGCAAAATCACTCCTAAAAAGACTCAAGACTATTGCCACGTTTTCAGTCCATTCTAAGTTGTGAGCATAAAGCCCCTACTCAATTCACACAAGTACTATCATTTCTTAAGTTCAAGACAGCTTGGGCCAGTTTACCTGCATCCAGGACCTGTGTTGCATCAGGCTGTGGCTGACACCCTTTAGAGTCTGTGACTGTTGTACATGCAAAAGAATCAAAATCCACTGTGAGGTCTTGCACATTTCTTTCATTGGCATTATCAAAGCTGTTTTTGCCATGCAGCTGTTTAAGATGTTTCCTCAAAACTGGCTTATGTGCAAAAACCATGTCACAATAGTTACACTTATGGGGCTTATCTCCACTGTGAAGGTTAAGATGATCCTGTAAGGAACACTTCTGAGAAAAGGTTTTCCCACAGATCTTACACTGGAAAGGTTTAATGCCGGCATGCACACGCATGTGTCGATGAAGGTTGCCTTTCTGAGTGAAAGTCTTGCCGCAGAGTAGACACATAAAGAGTTTGTGCATTTTTAAATGGTTGGCGTAGTTCTCCAGGTGGCGAAACACCCTGGTACACTTTGGGCACTGGTGATGCCACTGTAGGCCTTTGTCTACACCTCGAATATTAGGCCCAAAGACATCTTTTGAGGCCATGATGATATTATCACTGCCTGCGTAAGAGAGGGCATAATTGTGGAGATGGTTTTGTTCTATTTCACTTACTCTGTTTTCCACAGTTGAATTTATCAGGGAATGCTGGGGCTCTGATGAATGTAAAGCAGTGGGTTCAGAAGAAATAAACTGGTTCTGATCTTTTTTACTTCTAACCTCGGACACATCCCCAATAGATTCTACCTTAACAATCTGAATATCACTGTCCTCCATATCCATACTGTCTTCAGATGGATGAATACAAGGTGAATCCTGTTTTGGGGAGCCGCTGGCATCTCCCTGCTGTTCTTTTGACTGGGGAGAAGCACTCTGCGGTTCACATCCCTCTTTACTATCCATTGGTTGTTTTGGCTTTATAAACTTCCACAAGGCCTGCGTGCACCGTTCTACAATGTGGCTCATCTGAAGAAAACTTGCAGCAGTCAAGTAATTGACCAGTTCCATCTCAGGGAATTCCAGCACACCACTATAACAGGATAAGAGCAATTGTCTCCCCACTTCGGAACTCTGCAATATGGAGATTTTCACCTCTCTGGAATCATTCAGTAAAAACTGGTCTCTTAGGAAGGGGGAACCTGCAGCAAACACAATTTTATGCCCCTGTACCTCAATATCATCTATGAGAACTGTAACATCACAAAATTTATTCTCTTCTCTTAATTTGTTCATTTTTTGTAACATTGAATCTCCATAATTTTCAAACTTGAAGTGAAGGAGATCTGATCTTTCAGACATTTTGGCAGACCTAAAGAACAGAAATGTAAAAAGGATGAATTTAAGAAAATTCAAACATTAAGAAACCTGGATTTTTCCTTCCAAAAATAAATTTGTGTTGTCATATCTCTTCATATGTATCCAAATGAAATTTTCCTTGAAAGAGGAAGCTAGTGTAACAGCTTTCAAAGGCTGTGAAAAATTATTCCACACCAAGTGTCAATTGCACCTAAGGAGTAGACTTGTATCAGTGTAAATAGTCTGACATCCGTTCAACTTTTTAAGATACTTTACAAGAACAGCGCTTGAGTTACTCTAAGAACATTTTTTCTGCTTCTCAAATGAGAATTCTATCAGGTTTCAAAAACAAACTAAAAACATCCCAATAAGTAATAAAATAACTATTTTCTTTTGCATGATACTATGAATCTGCTTCTTCAAAGACAAAATGTTTTCCTTGCTTTCTACTTTAAAGAACTGCAGTGACCTTGCTTGCCCCATTCCTGGCTAAACCATCTTCTATTTAAACTGATGTGCATTTATTCATACAAGCATTTTTGCAATAAACTGAAAGTAATAGACTTAAAGGGACAATGTTTAGACAGTGTCAAATGCACAGGTCTTTATCCTGTGCATTTTGGACAAATCTAAACTCTCAAGCAACATTTCTTGATACAGAAAGTAAATAAAATATTTTATATAGAAAAACCAGATGAGCCACTTGGTGGGAATCTCAGTAGGAATAAAGTCAATCAAATTAATAGCTTATAGATTCTGTTCTTCTTTATTCCTCTTTATCCATCATTACTCATCAACTGGACTACTAGAACAGGATCATAAATGTTTCTTGGGTTCCAGCTTCTGTTCCTCCGAATCCAACTTCTACACCAAATGTCAACTTTCAAAAACACCGGATCTGATTATATACAACCCCCGCCTAAAATCCTTCTGTGACTTCCCATTGTCTCCTGGATGAAGACTAACCTTTGAATATAGACCAATGAAGTAAACCTAATAATAATTATGATAAACATTGGCATAACCCATTCAACCATGAAGAAGGTGTCTGCCAAACTCTTTGCGTATCTGTCCCTTTATACAGCAATTCCTTTGGAGAAAATTCCTATGTTCTGATTCTATACTCTCTAAAGGATTTTCTGATAATTTGGCTTCCCATGTTTCTCTCTAAAGGGAAGGATGAATTAGCTATGCAAACATGATAATTCCAGTCCACCAGTCATAGTAAAAATAATAAATTGGCACTCTGTTTATATACCAGTCTTCTGTGAGATCAGTAGGTATATCAACTCTAGCCTTGAAAACCAGCTCTACAATCTCAGTGCATCAATAAATTCACCTTGAACTTTGTGCATTCATCAACTCCATAGTTGAGAATCACAAGAGACAATCAGCTGTAATTGGCCACATATAGATCCTGAAGCCCACTCTTTATAATATTATCTTCTATAACAGTGACTTACCAAGGCTCAAAGAACACCAGCTCCTGAAGCAGAGTCCAGGTCTTACTCATAGTGCTCGGTGCCTGGTGCATGACAGCACTTTATTGATTCCAGGCCTTAGCACGGCTCATTCATTCATTTTTTCTCCCTCCTTCTCTCTCTCTTTCTTTCTTTTCTTTCTTTTTAAAAGAGTTTATTTGAGAGAGAGTGACAGTGAGAGAGATCACAGAGGAGGAGAGAGAATCAGAGTAGTAGCTAAGTGGAGAGCCCGATGCAGGGCTTGATCCCTGAGATCATGACCTGAGCCTAGGCAGATGCTCAACCGACTGAGCCACCCAGGTACTCACCACAGTTATTTTTTTAGTCTAGAACACTATTCCTAGCCAATTTTGACTTTCTTTCCCTCCCTCCCTTCCTCTCTTCCTTCCTCCCTCCTTCCTTTCTCTCCCTCTTCCTTCCTTCCATCCTTCCTTCCTCACTCTTTCCTTCTCCCTCCCTTCCTTCCTTCCCCTTTCTCCCTTCCTTCTTCCCTTCCTCCCCTCCCTCCTTTTTTTTCTTTTCTCCTTTCCTTTCCTTTTTGTTCTTCTAAGTAATCTCTACACCAAACATGGGGTTCAAATTCATGACCCCAAGACCAAGAGTGGGATGCTCTATCAACTGAGCCAGCCAGGTGCCCCATCACTCTTTTATTTCTTGAGACGCCCCTACCTAAGCTCTTCGACTAAAACAGTTGTCTCTACTGGACCCATAGCATAGCACTTCTACCATAACACTCAAAATACTTTAAGTACTTGTTCCTTCCCCTCCAAACTGCAAGCTTCATGGCATTAGAGGGAAACATCTCCATCTCACTCAGTGAGGCTGGTGCTGGGAACCTGCATCGTCTAGGGCAAAACACTTTTTCCTTTTGCTTCAAATTCTACTTACTGCAGCCACATTACTGGCCAGACCCTCTTCTGTTCAAACTGGTGTGTCTTCCCATCACCTAATATTGTACTAAACACATGGCAGGTGCTCAGTTTGTGTTCGTTGAACCTACAGAATTTGTTTGACAATGGAAGGAAAGAAGAACTGCTGTTAGGAAGATCAGCTCAGAGTCTAAAAGCATTACAGATCTGAGGCCATGAGAGCCTAGAAAGGAAAGAAAATGGGAATAAGGAGTAAGGAAAAATAATAAAAGATATTTTAAAGAACTTGGTAATTGACTAGATACAGAGAATGAAAAATAAATAAATAAAAGGAATGTGTAAAGGTTCCAAACTTAAGAATTCAGCTGAATGAAAATGTCATTGGAAGAGAGGTGAAATGTAGGAGGGAGAACTGGCATGGTTTATTAACAAAAATAGACATACAGAAATTAGTAAGCTTTTCCTTTGTATGGTATTCTGAATGTACAGGTAATGAATAATCACAATAAAGATGAGAAAGGAAGGATACAGAAAGCAAATACAGCATCAGAGAAAAGATGGTGAACATCAAATAAAAAGGAAAAATCTAGGAGATACAAGAAATAAATCAATAAAGAAAGCAGCAAAATTGTATTATCACTGGTTAGTTTTAGCAATTACGGTGGCCTCATACATTCATTCTGGAAACAGTGAATGCCCCAATTTATAACCAGAAGTTATAAAAATGACTGTTGTTTCAAGTGGCCAAACAAAAGGGGTATTCTTTTTTTTTTTTTTAAGATTTTATTTATTTATTTGACAGGGAGAGACAGCCAGCAAGAGAGGGAACACAAGCAGGGGGAGTGGGAGAGGAAAAAGCAGGCTCGATCCTAGGACCCTGGGATCATGCCCTGAGCCGAAGGCAGACGCTTAACGACTGAGCCACCCAGGCGCCCCAAAAGGGGCATTCTTTTTTAGAGTTTAGCTTGTCCTCAGTCTACCCTCAGGTTAGTATTTTCCTACAGACACCCAAAAATGATCATTAGTTCCTTCCATTTATAGGATGATAATACTCAGAGTGTTTTAGACAACTATCCTCAGGGATAATTGTTCCTTGAAGCTCCAAAAATGAGGAGCTTGAGTACTTCCTATCAATCAGTCTCAAGAAACTTAACAGCGGGAGCAGCCCAACAGGTAGGTACCCCAGGAAAGTGCTTGCTTTGATTTCTCTGCTATAGTCCAAGAGTGTGAGGAAAATTTGTTCTGTTTACTTTAAGAAGTTTTGCCTAACGTGTCAATATGCTCTATTGGCTGCCTTTGATAAACTTTTATTTCTGGACCACATAGTTTATCCCTTTAATCGATTCCCGCCACCGGTTTATCTTTTCAATACAATGTTAGTTATTTGGGGGCAACACTTGGTCAAGTGTTACTTTATACACAGCTCACTCAACAAAACCCAGAAGAATAATTAACTCTTTAATGTCCCCTATGAAATTATAATTGTGCTATGGTAGAAAGGCCCTTCATTATCATCATATCCTCTTTTGAGTGTCCTGGGGAAAATTCCTTTCTAGGGTTTGTTACCAAAATAGTTTTGACAATGTAAAACCAAATTTTAAACAATTTTTTTTTTTACTTTTAAAAAATGTCAAAATGAAAAGGAATAATTGTGTTTCTTATAAACTGGCTTAACAATAAGAGAAAGGATAGCTAATCTTTATTGAATCCTTGCTATGTCCCAAGTATAGTGCTAAATGCTTTACCTAAATTGACCCACCTAATCCTAAAATCCCTAGAAGGTAGGTATTATTAGCATCCCCATTTTGCATATGAGGAAATTCAATCTTGGCAGATATAAGTAACTTGCTCAACTTATGAGAGGTGGAAAGTATTAAGTGTTAGAGCTGGAACTTGGGCCCAAGCTATGTGATGCCAGAGTCCATATATGAAAAAACAAGACTGACTGAAGTTTTATCTGATGAATGTTAACCGTGTAACTGTTCAGACTTCCCTCCTCATATCCACTCAGCTGTACATTTAATGATTTTCATACTTTTGTGTATTCAGTATGCTTCAATAAAAGGTTTATGTTTTAAAACAAAGAGTACAATGTAAAGTCAAATTTGTGTCAAGTCTAGAGGACTTAATAGTAAGCCTTTTATGTACTAGTTGTATTCTCGATTGCGTTTTATTCCCTTATCCTTGTTTTACCTTTGGTTCTCACCTATTTTAACTTTATGTTATTTTTCCATCTTTTGTGTATTTGTATTTGTATACTAAATCTGAATGCCATTTGCAAATAACTAATTAACTTCTAAGTATAGCAGCAGTTATTCATAAGTTTCATAAAAATCACTCACATAATTTTAGATTATAGAAGAGCTTTGAGTAACTGAAAAAGTAAAGAACTTATCAGGTAGAATAGAGACTTGATCACCATATTCTGTTGATTCTTTCCTCAGAATGACTTCCAGATTCTCTCTCTTTATTCTGTCATTGCCATGGTTCAGACCCTTATCGTCTACTACCTAGGTGACTGTAATTAAATCTGCATACTGCCAAGTTTCTATTAGCAATTTTTTAAAAAAGGTTTTATTTATTTATTTGAGAATGAGCGAGCGAGAGAGAGAGAGAGAGAGAGAGAGAGAGAGAGCACATGCAGAGGGAAGGCAGAGGGAGAAGCAGGCTCCCCGCTGAGCAGGGAGTCAGATGCAAGACTCTATCCCAGGGACCTGGGATCATGACCTGAGCCGAAGGCAGAAGTTTAACCGACTGAGCCACCCAGGCGCCCCTATTAGCAAGCTTTGAATGACCTATTTCTCAAGCATCAATGTAAGAGGAATATTCTCACTTAAGACCACTTTCTCTGTTATAGTTATACAGTTCTTTTATAATTATCTCCATAACAAATGTGCCAACTGATCTGAAAATTTCCCCTTGTTCAAACAGGAGTAACCAAAAAGGATCAGTGGATATTCTAAGTTGGACAATGTTTACTGCTGTGCTACAGGCAGTGAGAAAATACCCAAGTTTCTTATTTCACATACCGCTAATTACTTATAAGGAAAAATTTTCTATTCCATATTGTAAACTCCCAAGCTTTCTGTCAGTCTATTTTCTCATCTACCTCATAAAAGTACCCTTACCTTTCAACTTAGCACTCATAACTACCTGGAAATCTTTGTTTCTCATTAACACCATACCCCATTTTTCAAAAAGGTTGCATTACACCACAACCGGTTTCTCTGGAAACTTCAATCTTTTTCTTCATTTGGGTAACTTTCATGACACTATATTCTCCAAGTTATCAATCTTTTGTTTTGTTTTTAATTTTAACTTTAAGTAATATACACAGAAATATATCCTTCCTGGAAAATTTTTCAATATTATAGATACTGTAAAAGTCCCCTTTCCCAACCATCCTGCACTTACTACTGAGTTTAAGTTTGGTCCTTTTTGACTCTCCTTCCCTCCATTTGAAAAACAGTAGTTCTATATGCCTAGGCCCAGAAAATATAAGACTGCATTTCTTACACATAAACTATACATATTGTTTGGCAACTTTCTTTTTTTCATTTATTGTTTTTGACAGCTATATATGTTGAATATAGATCTAGTTCATTCTTTTTAAACCGTTGTATAGAAATGGGCAAGTTGCTTAACTACTGGCCTCAGCTTTCCACCATTCTTTTGCTTGTTTGCTCTTCGAGGGTCCAATAAATTGTGTAAAGGTAAGTATATCCTTCAAAGCTCAGTCCTTGATTTTTTTCTGTTTTTTCAAGGCTTACTTCCTCTCAGAAAGCCCATCTGGTTTCTCCATGTTTTATTTACATGCTCTATTAAAAAAAAAAAAATCCCTAAATCCATCCTTATGGCCAACCTTAACCAAACTTAACTTTACCTCAAGTTACTCAAAAGTACCTGCCCTAGGCACTATTCTATTGCTTGAAATGCCTAAACTCCTGCACTGTCTAAAACTCAGCAAGTTAAAAATAAAAATTAACGGAGAATGGCTCTGAGAACAGTGGACATGAAGGCAAGGATACCTGTAGTATGCTACTACTCTAACAAATCAAGATCAAAATAATGAGGACCTGAATATTGACAACAATCATAGGGATAGAGAGAGGAAAACAGATTTGAGAGCTATTTCAAAGAACTGGTGGACTTGGTGACCAATGTGGGGTTCAAGAAAGGATAGTTTAAGATGACTCCGAGACTTCTGATTTGAATGACTGGATTAATCTGACACAGTGTCACTCAATAAGCTAGGAAATATTAGAGGGGATGATCATGGATCTGGTCTTAAAATGTTTAGCCAGAGAATCTTATATGACATGAAGGGGAAGATTCATTAGCTAGCTGGATATGAGTCTGAAGCTGAAGAGGAGACCTAATTATAGATAGTAAGTGATAGATGAAAGCATGGCATAAATTGACCTAATCATGAAAGAAACTGACATAAGTGGCATTGATTGAAAGAGGATATAAAACAGAAATAAAAAGTATATATGTAATATAAACATACATCCATTACTTACCTTCTCAACTAGGATCTCCTTCCAAGCCTCTCCATTTTTTATCAGTGAACCTATCTTTGCTTAAAATTTTCCCACTCCTTTCGCTCCCATATTCAGTCACTGCTTAGTGCAGTGGAAAAAACTATGGATTCTGGAGACATACTTCCTACGAACAACAAGCACTTACTAGCTGTGTGACCCTGGGCAAGTTACTTAACCCCTTCTGTGCTTCATTTTTCCCATCGGTCAAATAGTAATACTATTTCATAGGGTTGTTATGGGAAATTAAAAATTAAATTGTTTAAAAGAGCTTAGAACAGTGTTGGGAATGTGCTCAATAAGCATTTGTTAGGTGAATAAACAAATAAAGCCTGTCCATTTTCTTTGTGAAACACTTCACATGTGGCCTTTCCTCATTCTCATTTAACACCAAACCAGGTGAGGTCTCCATTATTTCATAAATCGTCGCCTCATTACTCTACTAAAACTGCTTTTTAAAAGGTCTCTAATGATCTCTCTCTCTTTTTAAAAGTAATCTCTATGCCCAACATGGGGCTCAAACTCATGACCCCAAGATCAAGAGTTGCATGCTCTACTGACTGAGCCAGCCAGGTGCCCTATTAATTATCTTTTACTACAGAAATGCAATCTGTTCTCCCCCTTCTCATTCCCCAAATGCTCTGCATGAATTGTCCCAATGGACCCTCCTCAAAATTCCCTTCTCCTAATTCTGGGTCTTCTTGGTTGCTGGAACCCTGTACTTTTATACATTATCCCCTACCTCTGTTTTTGCTATCCCACCAATTCATTCCTCTTTCTGCTTCATAAATGCAACCATTCCCCCAAAATATCCCCATCTTTCTCAATACTTCCTTCCTGATGCCAAATATTACCACAGCTTCTATTTCTATGCCAATGACTCAAACTTTTACCTCTAGCCACAACACTAAGGTTAAGCTGCAGATTTGCATTTCCAATTCTATACTGGACAGTCTTATGTGGCTATTCCATTATACCTTTAATTCAACATGTCCAAAAAATAAATTTGTAATCTACAAGTTTATGGTTTTATTGCTGATAATAGCATCAACATTCTCCAAATACCAAAGGCCTAAAACCTAGGAATCAGCTTTGCTACCTCTTTCTCCCTCAACATCCAATTTATTATATAGTTTTCACACCATTCACTCTAGCATACTTTTCTTCTTTCCAGTAACACTGTCGTAACTCCATTTCAGGACTTCATTAACTTTCACTAGGCTGATTCGATTACTCCTTCAAAAGAGTTTCTAATAAGAGTACCCAGACATTTGTTGGAGAATCTATAATCAACTTATAGACATCTCTTTTCTACAGGCTGACTTCTAGAACAACAAGGCTTTCTACAGTGCAAATCTGACTGTATAGTCTCCCGCTCAAAACTGTTTTAAAAAAACTACCCATCTCCTTTAGAATTAAACCTTTCACTATCTGGACCTCAGCCTACTTTCCCAGCCTCCTATCTCATCCTACGCACAAGAGCCCCCTATTTCCTCCTCTTCACACACAAGTTACGTTCAGTCATTCCTTCAGAGCCTTGCAAACTGTTCCTTCTGCCTGAAAAGCTCTTCTCTCCACTTTATCCTCTCCAAGAACTATAATTCAGACGTCACTTTCTTTCTTCAGCCTTCCTAGCCACTGCCCGTTGGGCAGTTCACACATATACGACTGATATGTAAATCACAGGAGCAATTATTTGTTTATACCTGGCTCCCAAACTTGACCCTGGAAAACTGGAAGGGTATCTTAAGCCGCAGTACCTGGCATAGCGTAACAGAAAAGGCGCTGTCGCCAGCGGCCGATTTTGGGGAAACCCCGGCAAAAGGGTAACCTAGGTCAGCACGCGCATAGTGAGTCTAGCGGGCTGGCACCGAGGCCTTGCCAGGCCCTTAACTCTGGCACTTCCTACAAGATGCCAGAGTCAGGCGTCCAAGCCAACTGCTGGGCCCTCGGCTGGGGTCCCAGGAGGAGGTCCCTGGGGCATAGTTAGGCTCCCCACTCCAGACTCGGGGAAGGGGAAGGGGCGGGGCACAGCGTGGGCCGGGCCAAGGGTTCCTTAAGTCCCGCCGGGCCTAGGCCAGCTCCTCGCCCCCATCCCAGAACAGGTCCCGGCCAATCCAGGGCCCCAAGGGGGCTCCCTCTTGAGAGACCCCGTACCCCTGCCCGGCGCTCCGGCCGCCTCCGCACTTACAGACCCGGGGGAAGGCCACCGTCAGGATCCGGCACCGCCAGGAGCTCCGGCCCCTCGGGGCTCCGGGAAGGGGGAGGGGCAGGGAACCCGAGCCAAAGGGGGACCCAACGGAACCGGAAGGGCAGCCCTCGCCGGACAAAACAACTTCCAGGTCCCTTGGTCCTATCCACCAATAGGAAGACTCGGAGGGCGACGGGGCCCGGAGAGGGACTTTGCGCGCGGAGGAAAGGGTGCAGAGTGTTCGGGAGTCTTGCTGCGAGCGTGTCTCCGGCGACCCGGCGGTGTGGCGGTTCCTTCGCGTCCCGGGCTCAGGCCCTGCGCGCTTCGCCCCTTTGCTGCGGCTCCTCTGGAGCCGGGCCTCTGCCGCCTGCTGCCGGCGTGGGCTTGAGGGGCGTCTCTGCACTTAAGCCTTGGTAAGCCCCTCCCGCCTAGGGATGTGGACTCGCTGCGCTGGGGCCCTGAAAGCAGAAGGTTGTTTACTCCCTTCGCTTTTGGATGTTGGTGTTTCCCAGAGATCTCTTTTCATTCCCGTGGCTTCCGTTACCTGCAACGTGCTGACCGTTCACAAATCACTCTCGCCAGCCGAGACTGGCCCCTTGAGCTCCAGGGCCAGCTGCACAGAAGACATTTCCAATGGGTTATCCCAATCTTAATGGCCCTTTTAATTTTCTCAAATTCATCTGCAGACCTGCTTCTTGTGGCCTGTAGTCCTTGTGTTGGTAAAGGCATCATCCACGCAGTCCTGCCGACCAGAAGACTTTATCATTTTTCTAGAGTCCTTTTCCTTCTTGCCAATTCAGTTGCTCGCTGGGCTCTCCTTTTTTTCTTGGGGGAAAGGGGTATTATTGTGGTAAAACATAGTACTTATAATTTTAATCATTTGTAAGTGTAAAGTTCGGTGGCATTTACATTCACAATGTTGTGTAATCGTCACCACAGCTGTACCCAACTTCATATTCGTTTGTATGTGGATATTGTTTTTCCAGCACCGGTTCTTGAGAAGACTGTCCTTTACACTTTGAATGGTCTTGACACCTTTGACCATACTTGTGACGATTTATTTCTGAGGTTTCTGTCCTATCATATTTGAGGAAGTGTGAGTCTTCCAACTTTATACTTTTTCAAGATTGTTTTGGCCCTTTGAAACTCCATATAAATTTGAGGATAACCTTTTACATTTCTGAGAAAAAGATTGTTGTAATTTTGATATTGTGTTGAATCTGTAGATCACCTTGGGTGCCATTGCTATTTTAACAAGTTTAAGTCTTCCTACCCGTGAATACAGAATATCTTTCCATGTACTCAGGTGTTCATTAATTTCAGCAATGTTTTCAAGCTTTTGGGGTGTTTAATACTTTTTGATAATATTGTAAATGGAATTGCTTTCTCCATTTCCTTTTTATATTGTTCATTACTGGTGTGTAGAAACAGCCGATAATTTTGTGTATTGGTGTTATACCCAGCAACATCGCTGGATTTTTGTTTTGTTTTTGCTTTACTAGCTTTCTTGTGGGTTCTTTGAGATTTTCTCTCCACATACTCATGTTGTCTGTGAATAGAGATAGTTTTACCTCTTCTCTCCACAGTTTGCCTTTTATTTCTCCTTCTTGTCTAATAATTCTGGCTAGAATTTTGGGTACAGTGTTTAATAGCAGCAGTGAAAGGAGACATCTTTGACTTGTTCCTGATGTTAGAGGGGTAGCTTATAAATTATTGAGTATGGTGTTCAATGTGCGTTTTTAATAAATACCTTTATCATGTTGAGGATTTTTCCCTGTATAACTAGTTTTCTGAGAGATTTTATTATGGAAAGCATTATAGTCTGTCAAATGTGTTTTCTGCATCCATTGAGATGATCGTGTGTGTTTTTCTCTTTGCTTTATTAATGTGATTTATTACATTGATTGATTTTATGTTGGACCACCCTGCATTCCTGCAGTAAATCGCATTTGGACCTGGTGAATAATCCTTTTAATATGTTGTTGGATTTGATTGTCTTAAATGTTGTTGAAGTTTTTAGCATCTATATTCATAGGAGATAACAGTCTATAACTTAGGATGACTTTATCTGGCTTTGATATCAGGATAATGAAGGCCTCATAGAATGAGTTAGGAAATATTTCCTCTTTAATTTTTTGGAAGAATTTGAGGAGGATTAGTGTTATTCATTAAATGTTTGGTGCATTTTACTAGTGGTCAGCTGGGAAAGGACTATGTTGGGAGTTCACTGATTACTCACTTAATCTCTTTACTTGGTATATGTGTATTGAGATTTTCTATTTCTAATGAATCAGTTTAGATAATTTGTGTGTTTTGAGGAATTTGTTTTTTTTCTAGGTTACTTAATTTGTTGGCATACAGTTATTCATAGCATTCTTTTATAATCCTTTTATTTCTGGAATGTCAGAAGTAATATCCACTTTCATTTCTGATTTTAGTTATTTGCATAAAGATCTGTTGATTTTGTTGTTCTTTTCAAAGAAACAACTTTTGGTTTCGTTGATTTTTTTCTTTTTCTGTTCTCTGGTTTATCTCCACTCTCATCTGTTTTATTTCTTTCCCTCTGCTAGCTGTGGGTTTATTTTCTAGTTTTTCTTGTTTTGTAAGGTATAAAGTTAGGATATTATTTTGAGATCTTTCTTCTTTTTTAATGTAGCCATTTTCAACTATAAATTTCCCTCTGATCCGTGCCTTCATTGCACTATCAGTTTTGGTATGTTGTGTCATCATTTTCATTAATTTCTAACATATATTCTAATTTCCCTTTTGATTTCTTCTTTGACCCATTGGTGGTTTAAGAGCATGTTGTGTGATTTACATGTATTTGTGTTACTGATTTCTAACTTCATTTCATTGTGGTTGGAGAAGATACTTTGTATGATACCATCTTTTAAAATCTACTGAGGCTTGTTTTGTGGCCTATTATATGGCCCGCCCTGGAGAATGTCCCTTGTGAATGTAAAAAGAATGTGTATTCTGCTATTGTTGGGTGGACTGTTCTGTACATACTGTTAGGTTTAGTTGGTTTATCGTGATGTTCAAGTCCTGTTTCCTAATTTATCTTAAATTTGGTGGTTCTATTCATTATTGAAAATGGAGTATTGAAGTTTGCAACTATTGTTGTAGAACTGTTTATTCTTCCCTTTATTACTCGTCATTTTTGCTTCACATATTTTGAGGGTCTCTTACCAGGTATGTTAATGTTTATATTTTTTATATAATCTTGCTTTATTGAAGCTTTTATTAATAAATAGTGTCCTTTGTCTCTTGTAACCCTTCTTGTGCATTTACAGTCTATTTTACATGACATTTGTATAACCACCCGCAGCTCTCCTTGATTACTATTTGCATGGAACTTTATTCTTTTTAAAGATTTGATTTATTTATTTGAGAGAGAGAGTAGAGCAAAAGACAGAGCGCACATGAGTTGGGGGGAGTGGCAGAGGGAGAGGGAGAAGCAGACTCCCTGCTGAGCAGGGAGCTATTCACCGGGCACCTGTCCCAGGACCCTGGGATTATGACCTGAGCGGAAGGCAGACACTTAACCACTTAATCCAGGCACGCCCCCCCCTCCTTTTTTTTAAGTAAGCTCTAGGCCCAACATGGGACTTAAATTTATGACCCTGAGATAAAGAGTTGCGTGCTTTACTGACTAAAGCCAGCCAGGAACCCCTGGAATATCTTTTTAAAAATTCTTTCACTTTTAACTATTTATATCTTTGGATCTAAAGTGAGTCTTTTCTAGGCTACTGATGGTTGGATCTTTTTTTTTTTTTTTTAAATCCATTCTGCTCATCTCTATCTTTGATTGAAGAGTTTACACTGTTTACGTTTAAGGTAATTACTGCTAAGGATGGATTTATTTCTGCCATTTTGCTATTTCTTTTCTATAGGCCTTTCTGCCTTTCATTTCGTTTATTACTGTTGTTTTCTGTGTCCATTTTATTTTTTTTAGTGCAAAGTTTCAATTCACCTCTTATTTCCTTTTGTGAATATTCTATAGATATTTTCTTTGTGGTTGTCATGGGAATCACATTTAACACCAAAGAGGTGTAACAATCTAATTGAATTGATACCAACTTTAATAGCATACAGAACCTCCCCTGCATAGCTTTGCCCCTTCTTTCTGTTATTGATGTTACAGGTTATATCTTTATACACTGTGCCCAATAACATAGATTAATATTCTAATGCTCTTGTCTTGTAAGTCATATAGGAAATAAAAAGTGGAGTTACAAACTGTAATTATAATATTTACTTTTATAATTTCCACACATTTATCTTTACTAGAGATCTTTATTTCTTCATATGGCTTCAAATTACTGTTGAGCATCCTTTCATTTCAACCTGAAGGATTGCCTGTAGCACTTCTGATGGCCAGATTTAGTGGTAAACTCGCTTAGCTTTTTTAAAATCAGAGATTATTTTAATTTCTCCCTCGTTTTTGAAGGACAGTTTTGCCAGGTATAGCATTCTTTGTCAACAGTTTTTTTTTTTTTTTCCTCTCAACACATTCATTATTATTAACCTACTGCTTCCTGGCCTCCAAGATTTAAGATGAGAAATTGGCTGATAATCTTATTGAGGATCCCTTGTATGTGAAGAATCATTTCTCTTTTGCTGCTTTCAAAAGTCTCTCTTTTCTTTGGCCTTCTACAGTTGGATTCTTTTTTTTTTTTTTAAGATTTATTCATTTATCTTAGAGAAAGAGTGTGTGCACGCAAGTGCAGAGAGGGAGGGAAAGAGGGAGAGAGAGAATCTCAAGCGGACTGTGTGCTGAGCATGGAGTCCTATGCAAGGCTCAATCCCAGGATCCTGAGATCATGACCAAAAATCAAGAGTCCGACACTTAACTGACTGAGCCACCCAGGCGCCTCTGATTATTACTCTTTCTCCCCTTTCTCTCTTCTTCTGGGACTCCCACAGTGGTATGTTGTTTCTCTTGATAGTGTCCCACAGAAGCCTTAGATTCTATTCACTGTTCACATTTCTTTTTTTCTTTTCTTTCTGTTCCTCAGATGGAGTAGGAAGCACAAGGAATCCATCTCTCTACCTAGACAACAGTTGTACTGGCAGAAACTGTCTGAAGTAACTATTTTGGAACTCTGGAGTCTATTTGAATTCTTATATCTTCCAGGAGAAAGTTTGCTTGGTAAATTGAGGTTAGTTTCAGTCAATGTCAAATTTTAGCATATAGCACCTCCCTGTTTCCTACCCTTCAGCCCTGTGGCAGGCAGCTGTGTTCACATTCCTAGTGTGGCTTGCTGGAGCTGTGGTGGGAAATAAGAATTTTGTTCACCAAATACCGGAGTTCTCTGTGTTTTGATTGCTGATTGCTCCTTTTGAGTTCTGAGATTCAGGCACAAAGTGGCTGCCATTGTTTCGACCCCCATAGGCTGAGCTGGCTTCTGTGGGATTCGAAGGAACAGCTCCTGTTTTGTTTGTCTTCCCTTTTACCCCATTTGGGAACCAGACATTTAAGGATTAGGACATTCAGAAGCAACCACTTACATAAGGAAAATTAGAAAGCCACTGTGTATAACTAGGAAAAGATGCAGGCTCAGAAAAGAACTGAGAAGATCTTAAGCTTTCACATTAGGCTGATCCTGATCCCTGTCACAGAGACATCCTTCAACCATAAAAACAAACAAACCAGCAGTCCCTGGGATAAGGGGAGAATCTGATTTCTACAGTTACCACATTATAAGATTCAAATGTCCATTTATTGGCAAAAAATCAAAAGACATACAAATAGGAAAGTATGGCCTGTTGAAAGGAATGAAATAAATCAACAGAAACCTTCCCTGAGAAAGATGAGACATCTGACTAACTAGACAAAGACTTTAAACCAACTCTCTTGAAGTTGCTCACTGAGCTAATAGAAAACATGGATGAAGTCAGAAAAACTATGAAAAAAAATGGACATAGTATTAAAGATATAGAAATTATGAAAGGAACCAAAATGAAATTCTGAAGTTAAAAAGTACAATAGCAGAAATGAAAAATTCACTAGAGGGGTTCAAAATCAGGTTTGAGCAGGCAGAAGAAAATCAGCAAGCTTGAAGATATTTCTTTTTCAAATATCTCTTGAACCGTGTTCCCTCCCACCCCATCCCCTTCTGCTTTAGTTCACATCTTTCTGATCTTAGGTGGTATCTAAACTATTCCATTTACCCCGTTTTGCCTTTTCTACTGCTACAGGATGATCTTTTAGAAAATCCAAATCTGATATTGGCACTGTCCTTAAAAACCTCTGAGGGCACCCAAGGGTATATAGATTGAATTTCCTTTTTTTAATTTTAGCATTCATGGATTTTCCCATTCTGGCTCCAACTTACCACATTAATCTATTGAGCCTTGAAATAGAACTTCCAGTTTCCAGGAAATACCAGGTCTAGAGGAACAAATTCAATAACCTTGGGGAAGCAATCATTCAGATCCAGAAAGCAGGAAATTTTTGCACTTCAAGTGGCGTGATTTCTTCAGTAAGCCAGTGTCTTAGTATTTTTATTAAGTGCTAGAGTAAAAAATAATTAAGGGATAGAACAACCAGATGTAGTGTGTGGCCCTGGATTCAATACTGATTTAGGAAAACTAGCTTTACAAAATATATATTTCAATCAATAAAATATTTGATTATAGTAGATAATAGATGAGAGGAAAACTTAATTGAAATATTACTGTTTTGGGAAAGCCTACTGTAAAAATATTTTTAGGTTGATAGAGAATTGGATGTGATCTAGGAATTAGATGTGAGGAAAATATACTGAAATGATAAAGTAGATATTGTTAATTGAATAAAGCAGATTGCTAAACCATGTCATCTCATTTTGAAAAACAATATGTTAGCAAAGGATATGCATTATGGAATTAACATTGGTGGTGGGAATGTGATGTTTTATTTTTTATTGCAGCTTGTCTCTCTTTTCTGTTCTCCAAGGCATACTGTACTGAATCTGAAATAAAATTTTATTTAAAAAATTTATGTTAAGATTTATATATATATTTGGGGTATACATATGAATCAGAGAATATGTGAATGTATAGTCACCAAAATATTAAAAGTGCGTCAGAATTTCAGGGGATTTCCTAATACTGCATCTATTATTTGATACTACTACTTTAAAATGGGTGTGTGTTGTTATATAACTGTATAAGGAGAAAAGGAACAAAGCTATTTTCCTGCGGGAGTGCAGCCAAGTCTATTGTAATAGTAGACAAGTCACATAGAGGACTGCAACAGAGCACAACATTTTTGTGTTTTCTCTGGTTGATTTGGATACATTATCCACAGGAAAACATTACATGACTCATTCACCAGGAAAAGAGCATAGGCTATTTGAATAAAGAAAGGGGGAGGAGTAAGGGATAGGCTGTAGAATTATTTTATGTTATGACTTATTAGCACCTTTAATAGCCATTGTTTCCGTTACCAACTACATTGTAAATTCATTCAGGACTTTAAATCTCATTTTATTGCTTTTGCTCTATATATCACTTTTGAATGATTTTTTTTTAAGATTTTATTGTTAAGTAACCTCTATACCCAATATGGGGCTTGAGCTCACAACCCCGAGATCAAGAGCTGCATACTCTAGGACTGAGTCAGCCAGGTGCCCTGCTTTTGAGATTTTAAAATAAAATCTCAGCCCCATCTTCGGGTCTAACACTCTGAAATAAGCTTCTTTATTTCTGATCTGTTCTGTGTGTCTCAAGTACCTCAAGGCAGCTGTGTCGCAGCCAGAGGCCCTTGGACTTGAGTCAAAAGTTTTTGACTTTTAGACTGAATTGTTACTTAGGCTGGACTCCTTTATAAAATGAGAAAAATCGAACATTCTCACGGTTTGTGGTAAGCCAAATTAGATACCAATAAAAGGACCTATCACAATGATGCACCCCTTCAATAAAGGCCAGGTGAGTTGAGTAAGAGGGCTGCTTTTGAAATAGCACTTGAACGCGAAAGGTGAGCAGGAAATTCCTTGCTCTAGCACCAGTAGTCTTTGCATGTGTACCTCCTTTCAGGCGTAACAGGTGCTACCTAGCCTGATTCCCTTGCCATCCTCAGTCCCCGAGGCAGTCACAGCCACTGCCCGTCCAAGTCCAAACACAGCACAGTGCTAGTCCAGCCTCAAAAGTGCAGACTCGGCGCAGGCGCGGACTCCGGTGGCAGGGTAAAAGCCCAGGTGGAGCTTCGAGGAAAGGAAGTACGCCCTCGC
Organism: Ailuropoda melanoleuca; assembly: GCF_002007445.2. Lineage (NCBI taxonomy): Eukaryota > Metazoa > Chordata > Mammalia > Carnivora > Ursidae > Ailuropoda > Ailuropoda melanoleuca. Next base: position 48,967,622 of record NC_048224.1, read on the forward strand.
CGCCTGTGGTTGGGCCAATGGGTCTGCTCGGCTTAGCCGCGGGCCTATGAAAAGGGGTGGGAGGGCGGGGCAGAGGGCGGAAGAAGCTGCTCTCACGTGAGTAGGGGGCGGGGAGGGAGGGGGCAGGGCGGCTGGGGAGGCCAAGGCGGCGGAGCCTCCGGGACGGCGAACGGCGGGCGGCGGAGGAGGAGACGGCGTCGGGTAGGGCCGCGTTTCCCCTCCTCCTCCTCCTCCCACCCTCCTATCCACCAAGCCCCGGGGGATCCTGTGACAGCCCCTGCTGGGGGCCAGGCTGTGTTCTCATCCCGCGCGGCCGGGCCGGCCAGACTGCGCTCACCTCCCTCGACGAGCCGGGTTCTGAGGGGAGCCGTGATTGGGGGGAGGGGGAGCTGTGGCGGAGGGGAAAGAGCGCATGCGCAGGCAGGAGCACTCTCGCAGACCCTGCCCGAACCGGTTCCCCTTGTCTGGGTGGGTGTCTGTCTACCGAGTCCTGCGCTTGCGGCAGTCCCTCTGACCCCCAGGCAAAGCCGATTGTCTCTTGACTTTTATGTTTGGGGCCAGGTCCAGTTTGGGAATTTGGCTGCTCCCTCCGCCTCAGTTTCTCCCCATTGCCAGCTGGGCCTTTATTTGTGACTTCAGTTGGCTTGGGCCTCAAGCTGGCTTCCTGGGCTGCGCCAAATTTGAAAGACTTGCTTTCTTTTAGTGCTGGCCTGCGAACTTGTACTGATTTTTCTAAATTTTCCCACTTTAAGTTAAAGTGTCTCACTCTCCCCTTGTCCTTTGAGTATTTGCTCCCAATACCTCATTGCTGTGTCTTGATTCTCTGCAGCCTTCAGGGTTTTAGGTGTTGAGCCAGAGGATAACCCCAGACTTCGAAGAGTTCGCTGTCCATTGCCTAGTACTGCTTTGTCCCTACTCTTCTAACGACTGTTAGCATCTGCACTCGTTTTTACAGGCATCTCCGTATTTAAGCTTTCTTGGGGATTCCTTTATCATGGAAGCAAATGCCCTAGAAGAATGTGTTAACTGATCATGCTACTAGTGCTTCGTTAGTTTAAAATCGTGTTCCAACTTGAATTTGAAGTCTTTTGGTTTTGTTGTTTTTATTAGTGGGGGAAAAAACTGTCAGGGGCAAGGTTTCACCATTTTATTTTTTAATCCATATAAACACCTGTGTTCACGTACATGTGACTGGAGTAGTGTAGTGTGTTTCCAGCTGCTTTGTTTATTTAGAAAAAACAATGGAGGGTGAATTGCACTGTGTTTATCAAACTATTGTTTGAAAACAGTTGTTTCAGACTGATGTGTGAAAAGCTGTTGAAAAACTTAGATGCCAAGGAAGTACACATTTAACTTTTTTTAAACGAAGGACCTGTTGGCCTCAATACAACGTGTATAGATGGTGCTATTTTAATGAATTTTGAAGGTTTTTAAGTAGAGTGTACTTATAAAAGCTGAAAACGAATAGGGGAGAGCCTTCTTTATGTTCTTTCTTTATAGACCTCAGATTGCATTAGATTTGCATCCATGATAGATTTGTATTTACTAGTAACATTTAAAATCCGCATGTAGCTTGAACACAAATTAACTCAAATTCCTAATTAAAATTGAACTACTTCTTTGTTGTAGTGCGCTTCTTTTCATTGTTTCAGTTTTATAACTCAGTTTACAGTTGATTAACTTGTCATTGGTGTTAAAGTATGTGTTCGTTTGGATAGTTAACCTACCAAGTGTATGCATTTTGGTCTTATTGGCATAGTGTTTCATTAGCAGTTTAGACGTGCTTAATTTGGGTTAAGTGGTAATTTAGTGGGACACTGTAAAAGTGAAGACACCTGTTTCCTTCCTACCTTTTACATTACATATTGAAAGAAGTGTATTGTGCACGTTATCTACACGAAGAGACATGAGTTTCTCCAAATATATCTCAACTTTACAGCCCAGATTCTTTCAAGAAGTTATTTTCTTTGAGTATATTTCCAGCTAAACTTTACAGCCCGCATTCTTTTTAAGAAGTCATTGTTACTGATCATGTTTCTAGCTCATTTGTAGCCTACTTTGAAGGTCTCATCATTTCACAGTAATTGTTTTAACAAGTGATCTTTGAGTACAGGCTTCAGAAAATAATTAGTTTAAATCAGTGCCGCTGTTGAGTGTCTTTATAGACAGTGGTGTGCTGAGGTTCTGAAATAGGCTACCCATAATATCTTTGTAGTTTTTAGTATAGTCAGGTATGATTACACTTCTCAAGCGTGTGAAATAAATGAACTCATAAGTAATCTTTCATGGAGTTAGAACTCCAATATCGAAGAAGGGCTGATTTAACCAACATGCATAAAGAAGGGTTTGGCATGACATTTGTGTACTTTGTAAGCAACTGCTTTGTTTTATTGGTTTTCCATAGTTAGATCCCATAGAAAGATAATCCAGGGGCGCCTGGGTAGTGGAGTCGTTAAGCGTCTGCCTTCGGCTCAGGGCGTGATCCCGGCGTTCTGGGATCGAGTCCCACATCAGGCTCCTCCGCTGGGGAGCCTGCTTCTTCCTCTCCCACTCCCGTGCTGTGTTCCCTCTCTCGCTGGCTGTCTATCTCTGTCACATAAATANCAAAAAAAAAAAAAAAATAAAAAAAAAAAAAAAAAAAGAAAATCCAAGGCCAAGCACTCAGTCCGTGGCTATCAATTTAACAGCTGTTTCTTTTTTTGCATAAATTGGTTACCTGGTCCATCCCCCATCCCCCACCTCCTGTTCTGTGTTGTTTCTGAGAGATCTTGATTCTTCAGGAAACTTTTAAGTCAAAACAATACTGGATAGACATTTAAACTTATAACCACTCTTGTTGACCCTAAGCCTTGTTTCTCTTCCTATACAAAAACTGAACAAATATGGCAGTTTGCAAGTCACGGTGAACACTTTAATTCATAGAATTTAGCCTGGAAGTTTTCCTCTTGTCAAAGCAGCCAGTATCTCGGAGGTAGTCATCAATGAGTCTCTTTTGAAGATTGTTCTTTCCAGCATAGTAGAGTTTTATCAGGCCTAACTTTTCCCCAAATTCCTTTTTTTTTTTCTTTTTGTGGATCACTAAATAGTAAAAATAAAGCCCTTATTTTTAAGTTCATACCTGACATTAAATAGTGTATAGGACCATGCCTCTATAAAGCAGGAGGTGTATCGTCTTGTTTGGCTGTGCTGCCAGATTGGGAGGTCCACATCTCTCATAAGAGTTCATGCATGGTGGTTACATATCTCCAATTAAGGTTGCACCAGCTTTTTATGTTATAAATCACCACTCCTTGGAATCCATTAATCTTTGTGGGAATAAATTTTTCTCCATGCTAAAATCTGTTATTTCTTTAGGTACTTTAGCAAATTAGTGCCTGTGATAACTTTAACAAAGTGTTATTAACTGTAAAGCTTAACAATAGTTTGACTATTTTAAAAATTTATTTAATGTATAATATGTAAAATTTATTACATACAGTACATAAAAATTATTTCATATGTATTTTATATCTACAAAATGTTCATTTTATAACATAAAATAGTTATAAATATATAAAATTATATTTTATATGTAATATATAAATTTATATTTTATATATAATAAAACTGTAAATACATGTAAAATTATATATCATACATTCGTAATTATTTTATATATAATATATAAAAGTTTATTTTATATGTACATATGTTCCTTTATTTGTACATTTTGGTAATTACAACCAACAACCTGTGGTTAGAATCTTGTTTTCCTTTTTTTGAAGATGACTCTTGTATCAGAAAAAGGAATTGATATGCAGAATCTTTCTTTGGGAGCATATTTTGAGTATCATCATGGGTATTAAGAGACAGCATGCAAGGCTAAATTGGATTAAATGTTGGGCATTTGTATACTACTGGGAAGAGCCATGAGCTAATCATTTTAATATTTTTATTGTAGAGGTAATAAACTCTTTTATACCCTTGAAATACGCTGATTTATGGATTCTGGCAATGTAAGAGTAGGAACATGTCCTGTAAATCTCTTGCTGTGACACACGATTTTCTATGAGTAGACCTCTGATACATCTGTAGAAGAGAAATGGTTATATCCTTATTGTGGTTACCTGTTGAATTCTTTGTGAATTGAAGAAAAATCTGAAATTCGTCTAACTTCAAAAGCTAATATTTCTTTACGAAAATTATTCCCTAGCAGGAATAAATCTTATTTTTAATTTTTTGCTTTTGGTTGTGAGAAACAGTCTTTTCAGATAAGTCTAAAAACATCTGTGGAACTTAATATTTGTGAAATTTTTAATATTCTCACACAGTGCCTATTCCAGTGCTGTGAATGAAGATGCGTAATAAATGTTTATTGTTTGCCCATCCCCTTGTTCAAAACACTTGTCCTATGCCCCACCACCCTTGTGTAACTCTGGCCACCTTATATCAGAAGGTACAGAAAACAGGTGTGGATCTGCCAAACATTTGCAGTTTGGCTACACACTTTTCCCTGAAAATAAAAAAGAGGTTATAGAAAAGGGGGTACCTGGGTGGCTCAGTTGGTTGGGCATCTGCCTTCAACGCTGGTCCTGATCACTGGGTCCTGGGATCCAGTCCCATGTCAGGTTTCCTGCTCAACGGGGAGCCTGCTTCTCCCTCTGCCCCTGCCCTTCCCCACCACTTATGCTCTCTCTATCAAATAAATAAATAAAATATTTTAAAAAGGGGAGAGGGTTATAAAAAGAGAAGCCACATTTACTGTATTTATCTTAGGGTTTGATCATCTATCAAATAATTTGCTTGTTTGGGATTAAATTCACATAGTTTAAGGAGAAATGATTAATAGAAACATTTCATATTTAAGTGTAGACAGGTTAATACTGTAAGTGGAACAGATTCATTTTCTTTGCTGTGGATGAGAAGGAACTATATTGACTAATTTCCTAAAATGAGGGAAAGTCTTTGGACAATCCTGTGTTGCTTAAAAATATTCATATTTTTAGATGTATAAAACACTAATGTAAATCATTATGCTTTAGGAATCTGTTCCAGAAAAAGAAAAAACTTTTTTTTTTTTCCCAAATCTATACTAGGGAGCTCAGACATACAATCTTTGTGAATGTGTGAACTTTCACTGTTCCCAGAAGTAGGTTTCTATTGTGGAAATGGCATGCAAATAATTTAAATATTTAGTTTTGGAGATAATTGTGTTGAGGTGGCATAAAGTCATCATACCTTGAGCTCTGGAAGAAATTAAAATGGTGTTTCCTAAAATATCCACAGGAACATGGGGAACTCACCTACATGATTTGGCTTGGGGTTTTGGGGGTTTTTTGTTTGTTTTTTAGCTATCAACAATACTGCATTCAAATAATCAAGTGAATTGTTTTATGTGCATTTCTTCCCCTCTTACCTCTTGTACCCCTCATTAGAAGTATCAAGATATAGGGGAGTGAGTGTGAACTATAGAATCAGAAATATGTAGATATCGCCAAGTCTTGTACTTACTATATGACTGAAGGTAAGCTACTTACTACCTCTGAGACTCCGTTTCTTCATTTGCAGAAATGGACCTAATTATGCTTACATCATGGATTAGGATTCGACAGCACCTGGTATCCCCCCTTTCCTGATTACTCCCACTCACAAAAGAATAGAAAAGGTTCATTCCTCTCATATCACATATGAGAAAACGGAAGCTACAACATTGTTTAAGTCACATTGAGAAGGACCAAGGAGTTCAGTTTTTTTAATATTGTATCAGACTATTAACGTTAATAAAGCTTTATTACTTACGACAAAGTGAGAAGTAACTCTGGAAATACTAGTTGTCTTCTTTGAGCCCTTTACTAATTTTGTGAGTTTTACCCTAAAGATCCTATGATGTTACAATTGGGCTTTAAAAGCCTGTATTAATCAGGGCGCCTGGGTGGCTCTGTTGGGCATCTGAGTCTTGATTTCGGCTCAGGTCATGATCTCAGGGTCTTGGGATGGAGCCCTGCACTGCCTCCCTCCCCCCAATTAAATAAATCTTTAAGAAAAAAACAATTTGTATTGACCAATGAATGGATAAAATTTAGTGTATATATTCCATAGAATATCATTCAGCCTTAAAGAGAAAGGAAATTCAGACACATGCTATAACATAGGTGAACTTTGAAGGCATTATACCAAAGGAAATAAGCCAGCTACAAAAGGACAAATACTGTGTGATTCTGCTACTTTTATGAGGTTCCTGGAATAGTCATATTCATAGAGAAAGAATAGTGTATTGCCTGGAGGACTAGGAGTAGTGTTTAATGGGTATGGACTTTCAGTTGGGGAAGGTAAAAGAGTTTTAGAGGTGGATGGTGGTGATAGTTGCACGATAGTGTAAATGTACTTAATGCCACAAAACTACACACTTAAAAACGGCTAAAATGGTAATGTATATTTAACCACAATTGAACAAGATTAAAACTTTAAAATCTTTTTAAAAATTAAAAAACAAACCCTTCTGTCTTACAAATTTCTATATTCTTATAATTAAGTTATCCTTTTTAGTTATCTAGAATGAACTAAAAGAATCACTTTATAGTTGAAAGAAGTACATTGTCACAGGCATTGCAGGTTAGAATTTGCCTGATGATGATGACTTTTAGATAAGCTGGTTTTTCTTGCTTTTATGTGAAGTAGGCCCAAGACGATTGTTTTGTTTTCTTTTGTTTTTGGTTTTTTAAGCTAAGCTGAAATTATTCAGAAGGCTTAAATTAATATGCTTCTCTTAGCTCACTAGAATAATTCAAAGAAACAGCCTCCAAATTCAGAGTTAGACTTCAACAAAGACACATCTATTGTTTAGCAATTAGTAGTGGTGGAAAGGAATTTATTTTTATAAAGAAGGGATGATTTTTTTTTCCATTGAGTTTTGTTAGATTTGTCCCACCCTTCCCAGGGCTAGGCTGTGAGAAATTCATGTGCAAACCAATGCAGGAAAACAAACATCCGAGCCAAGGAAAAAAGAAAAAAGCTGAGATTAATATAGTGTGATTAAAAAAAAAAAAAAAGAAAAACTTCTTTGTACGCTGTTTAATACTAAAAGGCTACAAACCCAGAGGAATTGGCCTGTTATAGCATCTTTGAGACTTGATTCTCTTCCTGTTTTGTCTTTTTCTGAACAGAGAGTAATCTTAACTTCTGTTTTAGATGATACAGCTGGTATCTAACATAGAGAATGGATTAGAATGGGGAGAGAATGGAGATAAGGACACCAAGGAAAAGAGCTGCATTCCAGAAAAGGACAGAGGCACTTACAGTTTTATCTGTGAACTTAAGCAGGTTATTGAACTGGTCTAAGCCTCAGTTTGTCATATGAAGTCAATATCTATCTGTCAAAGTTTGTGTGAACATTAGAAATAATGCATATAAAGCTTTTTAGTATAATGTTGGCCATATAATTGGGAGTAGGATCTGATAAGTATTATTGTGTCTTTATATTTAGCAAGATGATTTAAATATCTCCCTTAAGATTCCCTAAACCTGTACTCATCTGCTCACTGGTTGAGCAACAAAAATGATGGGTATTGGGAAGGAAGTGATAAGAGGGTTTTGGTCCAAAGGGAATCTAAAGTATATTTTCTGACTCAGTATTAACTGGCTTTGAGCTTGACAGTTGGGAACTTGATGAAGAGTCTGCAAGGCACATTCAGAGGTAGTTCTTTCTGAGTCTCTTCATTTTGGTTGCCATCCATATCCCAAGTCACATGCATATAATATAGGGTATTTGTCGTTTGTCCTCCTACCAGTTAAATACTGATTAAAGAGTATTATTCAACCAAATTTATTTAGTGCTGCTAGTAAACAAGGATATAAAGATAATATGAATAAAATCCAAGATCCCAGTCCATAAATAGTTTACAGGGACTGTCTGTGCTCATTGTATTCCTAGCATTTACTGTAGTGTTTTGTACTTAGTAATTGTTTCTGGAATGAATGATCAACCAATATAGTGGAGTAGGAAAGAGGTATAACATTGTTTTACTGTGTGATAAATGCTGTAATTTTGTGATAGAATTAAAAAGCAAACAAAAGCCTTAGGAGCCCTAGAGAGAAATCATGAATATTGCAGAAGGAAAAGGGGGAGTTTGGATATTTGTACCATAAGATTGCCGGTGAGGGAAAAGGACTACCTGGGGAAATGAAGACATATTCCTAGATTAGCAAACAACATGAGCAACGGCTTGAAAGCATAAAAGTGCATGACATGTTTGGTACGTTTCTGATAAGGCTTGATAGAAGGAGATAAGACTAGAATGATAGATTGTCTCCATATTTTGAAGACTGATGATACAGAGTTTGGATTTTATTCTATTTTCAGTCAGGAACAAAGGTTTTGAGGAAGGGGTGGGATATATGATCAGATCTAAATTTTAGATACTAGCTGTGGGAACTTGATAATCAATGACTAGAGAGAGTCTAGAAAAGGAGGCTTAGGTTTTAGCTAAGTTGAAAGAGAATGAAGTACTCACAAGTCAGTGACATGAAGGATGGCAAAGAAAGTAAGATTGGGGTATGTTTTGGAACTAAAATCCATTAGTGTACCAGGGGAGAATGAGAAAATGAGTCAAGGACTTCATTGACATCTCTGTCTTGGATCAATGGTTGTTAACCAGGACAGGGAACCTATGAGGGAAAAGAATATGCTTGTGTGGTTTACAGAGGTTTACGTGGAATTGATTCTGAGATGGTCATGAACACATGTAGCAGAGCTGTCCTATGTATTCTCACAACATCCTTTGCATACCTCTATTATACCAAGCATTATATTATAATTACCTGTTCATCTGTCCATTTTCTGTATCACTGTAAGCCTGTCCTAGGTAAAGACTACCTATTATTCCTCACCATAACATTATACATAGTGCCTGGCACATATCAGACACTTAATGCTAAATAGAAAGGAAAACACGAGGGCACCTGGGTGGCTCAGTTGGTTGAGCGTGCAGCTCTTGATTTTGGCTCAGGTGATGGTCTCAGGAGGTTGTGAGAACAAGCCCTGTGTTGGGCTCCGTGGTGGACATGGAGCCTGCTTAAGATTCTCTCTCTCCCTCTCCCTGCCCCTCCCCTCACCCTGCTCCCTCTCTTAAAAAAAAAAAAGAAAAGAAAAAAAAATAACACAAATATCCATATGGAATTAGGGAGGAAAGATAGAGCTATGAGTATCATCAACATACCAAAAAGAAGTTATAACTGTGTGAGCTAATAAGAGAGCCGGGGAAAAGTGGACAAAGAAGAGGAAGAGGGTAGAACTTAAAGAATGGGCAGAAGGAAAGGAACCCAAATGACAGCTGAGAAAAGGTAGTCAGAAGTAGAAACTGGAAGCAAGAAAAAAGTTTTAGAATAAAGAAATGGTAAGCATTTTCATTTATTTCAATGGTAGATGATAACTGAGAAAGAATTCTCTGGGTTTTGAAAGTTTGTACCGTCCTTGACTGATTTCTTTCCTTTTTAAAATGACACTCGGGGTAAACAAAATACCCAGGGCCACAGATGAGGTGCTGTGTGTTGTTTTTTTAAGAGATTTTATTTATTAGATAGAGCATGCATGCAAGAGAGAGAAGGAGCAGGTGGAGGGGCATAGAGAGAGGGAAAAGCAGACTCCCCACTGAGCAGGGAGCCTGACCTGAGGCTCCATCCCAGGACTGCGAGATCATGACCTGAGCCAAAGGCAGATGCTCAACCGACTGAGCCATCCAGGCACCCCCACAGATAGGGTTTTAATTACGTTTTTAAAAGAGGAGGAAGGGAAGAAGAAAAGGGGGATAAACAGAAGGGGAAATGAACCATGGGAGACTATGGACTCTGGGAAACAAACTGAGGGCTTCAGAGGGGAGGGGGTGGGGGAATGGGATAGGCTGGTGATGGGTAGTAAGGAGGGCACGTATTGCATGGTGCACTGGGTGTTATACGCAAGTAATGAATCATGGAACTTTACATCAAAAACTAGGGATGTACTGTATGGTGACTAACATAGTATAATAAAATATTATTAAAAAAATAAAAATAAAAATAAATAAAAGAGGTTTAATAAGGGTTGGTGAGAGATAGAGGAGCCAGATTTTTGAGAGGACTGCTCTTTGAGTGGAGTGTCCTATTGAAAGTGGTAGAGGTGGAGGCAGTTAATACTACTACTTTAGGAAGAAAGAGTTTCAAGGAAGTAAAGATGAATTAGGCCCTGGGATAGTGACAGAACTAGCACATTTTGTCTCAAGCCTGTCAAGTTCAATTACAAGTATCACACCTCTTCTATCAAGTTAGGTAGGTCACTTATTGAGAGGTGATTTCTGCCTCTACTAATTGCACATTAGCAAATTCATGCCACTGCAAGTTCACTGTTTATGTTATTCCTCTGAATGTTAGTAACTAGAAACAATACAAATATCTGATAGTACTCCGTCCAAAAAAAAAGAGTTCAAGTTTTTAAAAAATAAACACCGATTATCTAGGAGCCCACTGCTATTGAAGGACTGTCAAAAGAGCCTTTATCATGGACAGTTCTTTTTTTTAAGATTTTATTTATTTGAGTGAGGGCAAACAAGCAGTGGGGAGGGGCAGAGGGAGAGAGAGAGAAAAGCAGACTCCTGCTCTTCAGGAAGCTGGATGTGGGGCTTTTTTTTTTTTTTTTAAAGATTTTATTTATTTATTAGACAGAGATAGAGACAGCCAGTGAGAGAGGGAACACAAGCAGGGGGAGTGGGAGAGGAAGAAGCAGGCTCATAGCTGAGGAGCCTGACGTGGGGCTCGATCCCATAACGCCGGGATCACGCCCTGAGCTGAAGGCAGACGCTTAACCACTGTGCCACCCAGGCGCCCCTGGATGTGGGGCTTTATCCCAGGACCCTAGGATCATGACCTGAGTTGAAGGCAGATGCTTAACCAACTGAGCCACCCAGGAGCCCCAGTTCTTTTCCATTTTACTCTCCATTAACTGGGTCTCTAAGTGTTTAAGAATGAGGAGATTGAGAATGGAGATGAATCTTCTTTTGCCATGATCTTTGCAGACATACATGGTTAAGCATAAATTTGTCACTTAGAGCACAGAACAGTAAATTTAGGCAAAAAGTTTGTAAAGAGTTTTGATATCATGAGACTAATTTTCTTTATTTAAAAAAAAATTTATTTGAGAGAAAGAGAGCAGGCACGAACTGGGGGAGCAGCAGGCAGAGGGAGAGGGAGCCTGACATGGGGCCTGATCCCACAACCCTGAAATCATGACCTGAGCCAGAATCGAGTTGGGTGCTCAACTCAGTGAGCCACTCAGGTGCCCCTTTATTTATTTATTTATTTAATTTATTTATTTATTTATTTATTTATTTATTTATTTATATTTTATTTATTTGTCAGAGAGGCAGAGTGCACACACAAGCAGGGGGCGTAGCAGGCAGAGGGAGAAGCAGGCTCCCCGCTGAGCAGGGAGCCCAATGTGGGACTCAATCCCAAGACTCTGAGATCATGACCTGAGCCTAAGGCAGACACTTAACCAACTGAGCCACCCAGGTGTCCCCAGGTGACCCTTTAAAAAAAATTTTTTTTTTTTTTTATTAAATCTTTGTGCCCAACATGGGGCTCAAACTCATGACCCTGAGATCGAGTTACATGTCTACCGACCATGTCTTCTGACTGAGCTAGCTAGGCTCCCCCATCAGGCTAATCTTCAGTCAGAAAATCTCTAGGGATCTTTTATATGTCAATAAGGATGAAAGTAATGAAAGAAGTTATGAAAAATATAATAATAGAACTTTTGGGTTTGATGCAGGAGGCTGCATAATTAAACAAAATTACCTATCATTTTAAGTGACTTATTGACTTAGTAAAGGAGATAGCGAAGATCTTGAACTTGACTCACCAACCTGGCCCTGTTGGTGACTGGACAGGGTCTAGGTCGTCACTTGTATAAAAGAAGGAAATAATTGGTTCCTACCAATACCAGGGTGCATATATGCATATTATCTTATTAAAATGGGATAAAAATCCTTACCCTGTCTACCTTATAGAATTGTTAGGATAATAAAATGAGATAAAGAATGTGTTTATTTTAGTAATCTGTAAAGTATTATACAAAGATAAAACTTTTTTTATTGAGTATTCCTTCACATTTATTTAGAGATAAAGAAATTAGAATGTGGAAAATAGGAAAGCTACATATTTTTGTTCTAGTATTGTGTTTCCTAGACTGAATTACCTACATAAGTTGATACTTGTTATTTTATTATTTTTATTTTTTTTTAAAGATTTTATTGAATGTTTGAGACAGAGAGCGAGCACGAGAGGGGGGAGGGGCAGAGAGAGAAGGAGAAACAGATTCCTTGGTGAGCGGGGAGCCTGATACAGGGCTCAATTCCAGGACCCTGAAATCATGACCTGAGCTGAAGGTAGATGCTTAACTCACTGAGCCACCCAGGTGCCCTGTTACTTGTTAATTCTTTTTAAAATTGGAAGTTAGCTTAAAAAGCTATAACTGTTGGGTACTTATAATGTTTTATGTGTGTTATTAAATGAGATGTACATATGTTCCTTAGTAATTTTTATTAATAATAGTTCTGTGAGCTAGATAGTACATCATTTTCATTTATGGAAACTAAGGCTCATTATGACAAAGCTTACACTATTAGGTAGTGCAACCAGTATGCTAACTTGTGGTTTTCCTACTCTTAATTGTGTGCTTTACTGTAACAAATATGACTTCTGTTAGTAAAAGATGATCTTACCTTTTCATTGGGTGGCTCTTGCTCTTTTTCCATCTTTGCCATTTATCCTAATTTTTTTTAGCAAATATTTGATCACCTACTATGTGCCAGGCATTGTTTCAGGTGCTAAAGTACAGCAGTTAATGAAACAGACAAAAATCTGTGCCCTGGTGGAACTTAGGTTCTAGCTTACATGATATTTAAAAACAAATGATTAAAATGTAAAATGTGTCAAATGGTGATGGATATTATGGGTAAAAGTAGGAAGAGAGATGGTAGTGCAAGATGTTTGGGGAAAGAGCTTGTTTTCTGTTATCCATGAGGTTTAGATCTAGAATTGCAGCCTGAAGGATGAAGGATTACAGTAGGAGGCTTCTTGTGGTAAATGATATAAGTAGGGATTAAAAACAAAACAATTACTCCTTCTGGTCTCCAGAGAGAGGTTGTGAATACTCCACAATTTTGCCAGGAGTACACCAAGTTCTGGGGCACCTCTTTATTGTGGAGGCCAGAGAAGGGGAATCTTGACAACTTTTCCTGTACTACTTCATGTTTTGATAAACCTCATTCCCACTGAGTGATTCAGTTTTTTACAGGTGCCAAAACAAATAAAGTATTTTTTAAAGTGTATTTTCCCATCATCTCCTCAAGGGAGATAGGTTGAACTTTGAATCAACCAAGTCTTCTCAGTTCCATAGTGTTTAAATACCAAAGTATATTATTTTTTGAGTCTAGAGTATTATAGAAGGTAGTCAGTGTCTCAGATCATAGCTTTAGAGAACTTTCTGAGGCACTCTGCTATCCTATTAATCACGATTTTAAAGAACGGAAGTCTAAGCATGAAAAACCTTGCCTAAAGTACTAGTTCTACAAAACCTTGCCTAAAGTACTAGCACATTCTACAAAAGATAAAGATTCCTTTACCCAATACTGAGTGTTTGGGACAAGGCCCAAATTTGTGGCATGGGAAAGGTATCATAATCTGACGGAAAGAGCATAGCTTCTGGAATAATAGATAACTGGGTTCAATTTTTGCCTTTCCTCTAACCAGTTAAATTACAGCGATTACCTTGAACAAATTACCCCATCTGTCTAGGTCTCAGTTTCCTTATCTATGTAATAAATAATGTGAAGATTAAATTAAGAGGCAGTCGCCATCAAATTGTACTACATCACAATATGTATTATAAAAATGTAAAATGCTATAGGAGCAGAAATAAGGCAAGCAGTTTGTTTGGTTCTGGGATGAGGATTGGCAAGCTACTAGGAAAAAGGAGTTAGATCACGAATGATTAGTTGGAGTTGTTGGGAGTACAAAAGCAAGGAAACCACTTTAGTAAGAGGATCCAATGAGGGCAAATACATGGGCGTATTAAAGTATATATCTTTAGTAAGGACATTACCTCTTCTAATATATTTCTCTTTTTTTATTGAAGTATAATTGACATACAATATCCTACTAGTTTCAGGTGAATATATTCCTTAACTCTCCATGTCTAAGTCCCTGACCCAACATGTGCCCATAGTTTTCTTTCCCCTAAATCATTACCTATTAACCTGTTCAATGTGCCTCTGTTCTCTACTACAGTATACATTCCTTTGGGGGAAGAATCTAGTTTCTCTTGTTTACATGTATTATTCTTTATACACTTGGTGAGTATTCTTTGAATAGATGAAGCAAAACTACATTTAAAAAATTTTCAAAAAGTACATTTTGAAGTGTCTTTGAATGCCACACTATAAATTTAATTTTAGTCCTATGAAATGTAAAGCTGTGATAGCCATTTAAGCAAGGAAATTAGTTTAAGTAGAAAGCAGTAAGTATTAGTAAGGATTTCATCCTTAGCTATGCCTAGGTAAATGACCTCTTGGGGTTGCCATTTTCTTTTCTAACGGTGTCGATTATTTCTAAGTTTCTTTTGAACTCTGATATTCAGGGATTGTAATTCCTGCTGCCAGGTGTTTTTCTGGTTGTGAACCTTTGAAGGGAAAATAGTGCTTGGCACATGGTGTATGCTCAATAAATATATGTTCAATTAAAAACACAAAGCATAAATCAGGACTTAATTGGAGAGATTAAACAGACTCTCAGCACCTTTACCTCTTCGAGATACAAGATGAACATAGAGCTTGAGCTACTATTGTTTATTGGTTAAAACTTTCTGAGTATGTTGTATTGTTTATTTTGTTGCTGTTTTGGCAACCAAATGGGAACATTGCCATAAGTGTTCAGAACCAGGTTTTTAAATGGTAGATGGGTTTAACTTTTATTCTAGGAGTCAATAAATAATTGAGTGACTTTTCATAAGTGACATATTTTTGTTTCTTGCTGGGAATTTCTGGCATGAAACTTACTGGTAATGTTCATGTTAAGTTGAATTCTAAGAAGCCGTGGGATGGGAAGATTAAGTTTTTGATGGATTTCTGATTTCTTGCTATATGAAGGAATTTCCCAGCTCTAGAATTTCTGCTTGCTCTGCCTTGAATTTATTTCTCTTCAATGTGAATATGAAATTTTATTTCTTAAAAGCATCTTTTTAATATTTTAAATTTAAGTATCAGTAACATTAGGAAAAACTTAGTTATTGTCCTGTGTGCTTTCAATTTTATTTATGTGTACAGCTTTACAAATTAAAGGGTAGAAAACAGAAGTTAGTACTTCATAGTTTTTGGAGTCCAAGAATAGAGTTGTAACATATGCCAAAGAAATCACTGTAGGTAGGCAGTTATTCTTAATGGAATATGTTTTATTTTTTTTAATCTGAAATATCTTGGCCCTGAATAGCATCAAATTCCTTTATTATCTGGAATAGCCTAAGTTGTAAGTAGTGAAAGTCTTGGGAAAATATTTTGAAAGTATTTTTTTAAGTTTTCCATATGTGTTTTGTAAGAATTAGAGCATAACTGAATATCTGGCAGACATTCTATATGAGTATCTTTATGGTTTTTGTTTTTCAGGCATTTTTAAAATATTTAATCATTCATGAGTTGAGCTTCATTCTTGAGTCATGGATGACAAGGCTTCTGTTGGAAAAATCAGTGTCTCCTCAGACTCAGTATCTACTCTTAATAGTGAAGATTTTGTCTTGGTTTCCAGGCAAGGAGATGAGACACCATCTACAAATAATGGAAGTGATGACGAAAAAACAGGACTCAAGGTAAAACTCCATAACCTAAGATTCTTTTGCTTAGCTTTGCTAAGCTCATTGCAAAACTTGGCCTATGATAGGAAGGTATATGGAGTGAAACTGAAAAAATGGAAATAAACCCTAGCTTTTTTAATGCAAAAGACTTTTATTTATAATTAGTGATCGTGACAAATTTATATTTGATTAAGGATTTTCAATTTGATTAGCTTCTAAATCTTCTAATACCCCAATTGTCAAAACTAGTGGTCATAGTATATTTATCATTTCAGTATTGATCTTATTTTCCCATTGAATTAGAGATGATTATTTCTTTTGGGTCTGGTATATGTAGTGTAAAGGCAAGGACAGGTCAGCAGTGCTATTTATAAAAATAAGTTTCAGGATTATTGAAACTGAATATTAAATACTTGGCTATTGGCCACTTTTGCTTGTTTATATTTTCTAAGCCAAATGAACAACTATTTTACTTTTTTCCCATACCCTGTTAATCATTCTCTTTGTGAATATAAATAAAAATGTTCTCTGTTGATGTCATTTAAAATGTAAATAGCTTTTAAAATATTTCATTTCTTGTTTATGTTTATTCATTCAACAAGTATTTATTGAGTACTGACTGTGTGCCAAGTACTGAATACTGGGGATACAGTGGTGAATAAGATTACGAAGCCCCCTGCCCTCTTAGAGTTGTTATTCTAATGGGGGAAACAGACTTTAAGCACATAAGAAAATGAATAGGTTAAGTAAATTTAGGTGCCATGATGAAAATCAGAGTGGGATACATGGATAAAGAATGAAGGGCAGGTACTATTTTAGAGACCGTCTTGAAGTGACATTTGAGCTGAGACCTGAGTGGAATAGGGAAGGAGGCCATGGAGAAATCTAGGAAGAGAGCTTTTTAAAGGGAATAGAGAAGATAGACCCTGAGGAGGACCACCCCCGTTAGGACAGAGATTGGAGCAGAGTGAGTAAAGTAAATAAAAAATGGTAAAGAATGGTATCCAGTGCTTGGCAGAGGCTGCATCATGTAGAACTTAATAGAAGTTGGGAGAAATTTGGACTTTGTTATAAATGTGAAGGGAATTTTTGGAGAGTTTTCAATGGGGACATGATCTGATTTACATTTTAAAAAGCTCACTGGCTGAGAGAGACTTCCAGTATGGCAGCATAAGGAGCTCTGTGGACCTACTCTTTAGCAAAATTGGTGACAATTATTAAAAAGAAAACAAAACCCAACCATTTACAGTTTTTGAAAATGTTCTAAAGGATATACAGCAAGTAAGGAAACATTTATTCAAGGAAATTTACTAAAATTTGGTAAAGAATCTGTGGTATTTGAACCAGGACCCATTGCTTCCCTCACCTTTCCCAGCTGAGCAAGATATTAACTCCGTACCAGTGCAATCAAGAAAATAAGATCCCCCGGCTCCCCTCCTAATTGGAGAGCTATCTTACAGGGAATAGCAGGGAAATGGCATTTCTCATCCTGCCGCCAGCTACATTTGCTCACCAAGTGTGACTCAGAGATGGGGGCTCCCTTTTTTTGCCCAGCCCTTGTTCTTGGAATAGAGGCTCTACTTTGGGCACTGCTGCTTAGAATACTGGGAGTCCAATTGCCCTACCTTCTAAAGACAAACTCCAATGACAAACTAAGAAGACCTGAGACTACTGCATCACCTACAGCCACTAAGTACTCAGCTTCCAAAGATGGGATGTCACTCAAAGTAAAGCATGCTGTTGTCCACCTCCTAACCTCATGGCTGTGGCTCACAGATTTTCCCTGTAGTGAGAAGGGGTCATAAAACAGCTCCTAATCCCTTCCCAGAGAAACTGACTTAATTTACAGCAGAATGTAGAGAAATTCAAGCCTAAGGGTATTCTCAAAAACAGTAGAGCTTGTGGTGAGCGGTAATTCAAGAGGAGATTGGTAGATTGATTGAACATATAGATTTAAGTATAGGCTTACTGGGAGGAGACTGACTCTTAGTGTCAGAACAGATCTCAAACATGGACCTCTGAAACTCTCTCTTCAAAGTAATGTCAATTTGGTTAGTTTATTTTGTGGAGTAGTTTATACCCAAGTGCATTATTGAAGACTATTTAGCAATTGGCCCTAATTAGTGGAGTTTGACATCTAGGTGTGGTCGGAGAAAGAGACCAAGCACTCTTCCAAAATGGTTCTCATCTCAGGATGACTGTAGGTAAAGCCAAATCTTCCCAGAGAAGCAAGTTGGAGGTTTAACACAATGGGAATTAGGGGAGTAGAATTTACGAAAATAAGCTGTCTAGCTACTAAATAAATAAGCATAATAAATAACAAGTCCCAGAGTGGGGAGACCCGTACTGTGAAATGGTACTTTATCTAAAATATCAAGTTTCCAACACAAAATTGTGAAACATGCAAAGAAACGTGAAAAAATAACCCGTACATCATTTAAAAAAAAAAAAAAAGCAGACAGCAGATACTGGTAATGAGAATGACATGTTGGATTGAATACATAGATTTGTCAGAGTAGCCATTAAGTTCAGTGAACTAAAATCATGCTTAAAGGAATAAAGGAAAGTATGATGACAATGTCATATCAAATAGAGAATATCATTAGGGAGATAGAAATTACCAACCAAAGAACCAAATGGAAATTCTGAAGTGGAAAAGCACAGTAGCTGAAACAGAAAATTCACTAGAGGGGCTCAACAGTAAATTTCAACTGGCCAAAGGAAGAATTAATGAGAGGTATTTTCAGGAGTTTCAGGATGAAGTTTACTATCATCCTACCCTCCAAAGAACACTGATTTAGACAGTCACTCATGGGCGAGAGTGCCTTTGTGGGAGTCCAGGGGTCCATCAGAGAGGTTTCAGCATACTTGGAGCAAAAAACATCAAAGATTGGATCCATTGAAGACAATAAAAGGAGCTGTTTTACTTCACCTGTGTCACCTTTCTCCTAAGACAACACAGCTCAATGCCAATAGAGACTTTCTCTGCCCATGATTTTCTCCATGTGGAAAATTGAGAGCAGGTGCTGGATTCCCCAGGTGTGTGGGATACTCCCAAAACCCATTTCTTTCTCACTCCATCCAGAATATTGGGTTTTGAACTATACAACTTGGGGGTGGACAGTCATGCTGGGAGAACAACAGCTAAGGCTGGGAATGGAACATATCAAAGGAACACACATTTTATTAACTGCTTTAGGAACTCTATCAGGAAGTCTACTCATGAGCCACTGAGGTTGTCTCCCCTTCTGATGACTTCAGCTGGCCTATGGGTACCACCAAGCTCTGTGCAGCTCACCCAGACACATCCATACCCAGTGACTGCCTTCTTGTGCATGCCCCTGAGGGCAAGAATGGTCAGAATGAGCCTATGCAGATGTCCAGTGAGCATGCATAGAAACTGGATTCTGTGGTATTGGGAGAAACCACGTGCTTGAGCAGTCATCAAATGCAATGGAAATCATCAACATTAGACTGGATCAAGCAGAAGATATTTTCATGAAGTAGAAGACAGGTTATTTAATGTTATCTAGGCTGAAAACAAAAGAAAGAACGAGAGTGAAGAAAGCCTACGTGAACCATAGTATACCATAAAAAATAATGTATGCATTTATTGGTGTGCCAGAAGGAGAAGAGGGGGAAATGGGTCAAAAGGTTAGAGACCTAATGAATGAGAATTTCCCAAATTTGGAGAGAGATTTGGACATCCAAGTTCATAAAGCTTGTAGGTTTCCCCAAGATTTCAACCCAAAGCGATTCTTTCCAAGACACATTATAATAAAATAAAAGACAGTTTTTAAAGCAGCAAGAGAAAAAAAATCACATGACAAGTGAATCCCCATAAGTCTGTTAGCAGATTTCTCAGCAGAAACCTTATAGGCCAGAATAGAGTGGGATGACATACTCATGGTGCTATAAGAAAAAAACCAAGAATACTTTATTCAGCAAAGTTGTCCTTCAGAAATGGAGGGAGAAAGATATTCACAAATCAAACTGAGGGACTTAATCATCACCAGACCTTAATAAAAATGCTGAAAGGTGTTCTTCAATCTGAAATGAAAGAATACTAGCTAGTAAAACAAAAAACATGAAGATATAAAACACTGAAGAAGGTAAGTATGTAGTCAAAATCACTGTAATATGGTGTATTGATTAATTCTAGTATAAAGATTAAAAGACAAAGGTATTAAAAATAGAGCAATAATGAATAGACAATATGAAAAGTTAAATTTTTACATCAAAACTCTAAAATGTTGGGGGTGGAGTGTTTGTATATGATTAAAATTGTTGTAAGCATAAAATATACTGTTATATCAGTTATGTAACCCTCATGGTAACTGCAGAGCAAAACCTACAATAGATAACATGAAAGCTAAAAAGAAGGGAATCAAAGTATACCACTTTGGAAAATTTCATTTCACAAAGGAAGACAGCAAGAAAGGAAGAAAGGAACAAGGGAACTATAAAACAATGAGAAAACAAAAACATAGCATTATAAGTTCTTACCTATCAATAATTACTTTAAATGCAAATGAATTATATTCTCCAAATAACACAGTGTCTGAGTGGATAAAAAATATGACCCCCACTATATTCTGCCTGTTAGAGACTCTTATCAGCCTTAAGGACACACACAGACTGAATGTGAAGAGATGGAAAAGCAATTCCATACAAATGGAAACCAAAAGAGAGCAGGGGTAGCTAAATTGATACCAGACAAAACAGACTTTAAGTAAAAAAAACCGTAAGAAGAGAGACAAAGGGTATAATATAATGAAAAATGGGTCAACTCATCAAGAAGATGTAACAATTGTAAATATATAAGTATTGAGCATCAGAGTACCTAAATATAATCAAAAGAAACAGATCTGAAGGGAGAAATAGACAATGCAATAATGATAGGGAACTTTAGTACTCTATTTTAAACAATAGATAGATCATTTAGGCATAGAATTAATAAGGGAACATTGGACTTGAGCTACACCTTAGACCAAGTGGACCTAACAGGCATATATAGAACATTCTAACAAACAGCAACAGAATATTTATTCTTCTTAAACATACACAGAACATTCTCCAGGATGGATCATATTTAGGTCACAAAACAAATCTTAGCAAATTGAAGACTTAAATTATGCCAAATATCTTTTCTAACCATAGAGATATAAAATTAGAAATTGATAACAGGAAGGAAATTTGAAAATCACAAATATTTGGAAATTAAACAACATATTTCTGAACAACCAGTGAATCAAAGAAGAAAACAAAAGGGAAATCAAATATCTTTAAACAACAAAAACACAACATATTTCACATTCTACGTTACATATGTGGAATCTGAGCCACACTCAAAATGGTGGTTGCCAGGGGCAGGAAGTGATGGTGGGAGAGGTGAGGAGCTGTCAGTCAAAGAGTACAGATTTGCAGTTATGCAGTTATTAAGTTTTGGGGATCTAATGTACAGCACTGGGATTGTAGTTAACAGTACTATATTATATAATTAATTGAAAATACCTAAGTGAATACATCTTAAATGTTTTCACCACACGTACAGAAATGGTAATCATGTGAGTTGGTGGATACATTAACTGACCTTATTGCGGTAATCATTTCACATTATATACACATGTCAAATCACATCGTATACCTTAAACTTACACAATGTTTTATTTCAATTAAGTCTCAGTAAAGTTGGAAAAATACATAAAAAATGAAAAAGACCCACAGATTTTCCATAACAAATAAAATGTGAGAAGTGTTTAAAGTCTTTTAAAAAATGAACTGTTGCTACCACAATCATGAAGAAATACTAAAATAATTAAGCTGAGTGGAAGAAGACTGACCAGCCCCACCCAAAGCTCATATTGCACATTCTGTTTATGTATAATTGTAGAAGATGCAAAACCTGTAATCACAGAAAGCTGTTCAGTGTTTGCCTGGGGGTATGATGATGGGATGGGGAAAAAGAGTGGGAGTACAGAGGGGCACAAGGAGTTTTGGACATTATGGATATGGCCACTGCCTTGATTGTGGTGTATACATATGCCAAAATTCACCAAAGTGCACATTTAAATCATGTGCGTTTGTATGTACGTGTGCTTGCTTTGGCAGTACACATACTAAAATTGGAACAATACAGAGAAGATTAGCATGGTGCCTGTGTAAAGATGACACATAGTGTGCATCAGGTATACCATAACAAATACGTTTTTTTAAAAGAAGGAATTAAACAATTTTTATTATTTTTATTTTATTATTTTACTCTTTTATTAAGTAGACTCCACACCTAACGTGGGGCTTGAATTCACCACCCTAAGATCAAGAGTTGCATGCTCTATGGACTGAGCCAGCCAGACACTCCTAAAAGAGGGAATTAATAAACTTGAAGATCAGTAGAAATATCCAAAGAACAGAAAGAAAAAAGAATGAACAAAGCCTCAGAAAAAGAAGAGATGTTATTAAGTGTAATAACATACTCGTATGTATTTCAGGAGGAGAGGAAGAAAATGAGCGGAAAAAATATTTGAAGAAATAATGTCTGAAAAGTCCCACATTTTTTTATTTATTGAAAAACAATACACATCTAAGAAGCTCACCATACTCTAAGATAAACTCAGAAAGATCCACAAAAAGCCATATCCTTTTTTTTTTTTTTTAAAGATTTTATTTATTTATGTGACAGAGAGACAGGTGAGAGAGGGAACACAAGGGAAGTGGGAGAGGAAGAAGCAGGCTCCCAGTGGAGGAGCCCTATGTGGGACTCGATCCCGGAGTGCCGGGATCACACACTGAGCCGAAGGCAGACGTTCAACGCCTGCGCCACCCAGGCGCCCCACAAAAAGCCATATCTTAGTAAAAATGTTGAAAACCAAAGACAAGGGGGAAATCTTAAGTAACAGAAGAAAAATGATTAATTTCCTACAAGGGGACCTCAATAAGATTTACAGCTGACTTCTCAGCAGAAATAGTGGAAGCTTGAAGCCAGTGGGATAACATGTTCAAAGTGCTCAAAGAAAAAACTGTCAACCAAGAATCCTAGCAAAACTGTTAGTCAAAACTGAAGATGAAATAAACAAAAACAGAATTTACTACTATCAGAACCACTTTACAAGAAATACTAAAAGAAGTTCTTCCGGCCAAAAGCAAGTGACTCCAAACAATAATTTTAATCCATAGCACCAGTATGGGTAATTGTGTAATAATAAAGACAGTATGAATGCATTTTCCTCTTTTGCGTTATATATATAATGTGTATATATTGTTCCTATAACATTTAGAAATATCTGTTTGCCAATCATTTTAAAAATGAGGTAGGTAGGAGCAGAGCCGTATTACAGCTTAGTAAATGACTTAATACAGTAATTCAAAACTATAAGAGCAAATGAAGAGAACCAGAATTGATAGAATTAATATAACAAAATGAGTATATGTTTGTTTTCTTGTCCTTTTAAAAGACACAATTATATAAAGTAACAATTATAAAAATGTGTTGATTTGTAATATTTATAGATATAATAATACCAATGGGGGGGGATACTGCTATATTTGAATAATTTTTTGTATCTTACTAGACTTAAGGTAGTATAAATTAGAAAGTGATTCTAATAAATTAAGATATGCATGGCAAGTTCTACAGCGACCACTAAGGTGGTATGTGTGTGTATATATGTATATCATTAAAGAAATGTCAGTGTTGTATTAGAAAATATTCACTAAATACTAAAAAAACAGTGAAGCAATAAAGGAATGGAAAATACATAAGATAGACACGTAAAAACTAAAAAGCAAAATGGCACACCTAAATTGAACTATATCAACAGCAAAATGGATTAAGCAATATAATAAAAAAGAAAACTGTCAGCATCCGATAAAAAAAATATCCAGCTGTATGCTGTTGGCAGGAGATATGTGTTAAATTCAGATACAAACATTTAAAAAAAAAGATGGGAAAAGATCTATCATACAGACAGTATGGGATACAGCTTAAAAGTGTATAGGAAAATTTCCACCTGTAAATTCCTATATTATGAAAGGAAAATCTCAAGTAAGTAACCTCATCTTTCACCTTAAGACATTGGAAAAAGAAGGGCAAACTAAATGTAAAACAAACCAAAGTAGGAAATAAAAGATTAGAGCCAAAATCAGTGAAACAGAATAGAAAAGTAATAGAGAAGAATCAATACAAGAACCTGGTTCTTTGAAAAGATCAACAAAATTGGCATTACTTTAGATTGACCAAGAAAAAAAGAGATTACTAGAATTAGAACTGAAAGAGGGGACATTATTGCTGACTTAAGCTAAAAAAAATAGGATTATAAAGACCTATTAGGAATAGTATTATGCCAAAAAATTAGAGAACTTATTGAAATGGATACATTTCTAGAAAAATACTAATGAGATTTAGTGTGAATAGACCTATGACAAGAAGTTGAATTAGTAATAAAAAATGTGCCCACAAAGAAAGCTCAGGCCTAGATGGCTTTATTCCTGAAATCTACCAGTGCTTGAGTCAGAATACCAGTTCCTCATAAACTCTCCCAAAAAAATAGAAAAGGAGAGAATATTTCCTAACTAAATCTATGAGGATGATATTGTGCCAATGCCAAAATTAGGCAAAGACATCACAAGAAAACTACATGTCAGTATCTCTTAAATATACCAGCATACTTAATTCAGCAGTATATGAAACGGATTACATACCATGATCAAGTGGGATTTATCACAAGAAGTAAGTTTGAATTAACAACTGAAAATCTACAGATGTAATATATCAGTGGAACTAAAAACAAAACCACATGATCATTTTTAGTAGGCACAGGAAAAATGGTGAAACCCAACACCTTTTTATGAAAATAAGGAAATGTAGAAAACAAATCACCTGTGAATGGAACTTCCTCAACCTGATTAACAGCATCTATGAAAAACTCACAGTGAAAATCATTCTTGCTGGTGAAAGAGTAGATTGTTTCCCCCTAAGTTCAGACTCAAGACCTGGATGTCTGCACTTGCAACCTCTGTTCAACATTGTACAACCATGGCTGTTAGGCGTGCAAAAATATAATATCCAGATTGGAAAGAAGGAAGTAAAAACTATCTGTTTGCAGTTGACATGAATTTATATATGGAAAATCCTTTGAAATGTAAAAAAATTATTAAAATTAAGGTCAGCAGTATTGTGGGATACAAGATAAATATACAAAAAAATCAATTTTCTGTTCACTTGCAGTGAACAATCGTAAAATAACAATGAAAAAACAATTTATGATAGTATGAATAAGAATGAAATAGGGGCACCTGGGTGGCTCAGTTGGTTAGGTGTCCAACTTGATCGCAGCTCAAGTTTTGATTTCAGGGTCATGCATTCAAGCCCCGCTGCCTCCAGTGGGCATGGAGCCTACTTAAAGAAAGAAGAAATGAAATAGTGCTAAGTTAAACAGAAGTGCAAATCTTATACTTTGAAATCTGCAAAACATTGTTCGAAGAAATAAAGAAGATCTCAATAAGTGGAAATTCATCCAATGTTCATCCATCAGAATTATTGTTAAGGTGGCATTACTCCTTAAAGTGATCTACACATTCATTGCAATCTATTAGAATCCTAGGTAACATCTTTGTAGACGTTTAGATCCCAGTTGTAAAATTCATTTTGGATTGCAAGGGACCCTAAGGGCCAAAATAATCTTGAAAATAAAGAACAAAGTTGGAGGACTCAAACTTTGTATTTTCAAAACTTACTATAGAGCAGTGGTAATCAGGTCAGTATGGTACTGACATAAAGATAGGCATATAAATCACTGGATGACATTTGAGAGTTGAGAAATAGAACCATATTTCTGTGGTCAGCTTATTTAGACAAGGTTACCTATGCCATTTGATTGGGAATGGGCTTTTTGTTTTCTTTTTTCAACAAATTGTGCTGGGACAAGTGGATAATCACATTCAAAGGAATGAAGTTATACCCTTACCTTACACTATATACAAAAATTAACTTAAAATGGATTATAGACTTCGTTGTAAGAGCTAAAAGTGTAAAGCTTGTAGAAGAAACGGGTAAATTTTCATGACTTCAGATTTGTCAGTGGATTCTTTGATACCACACCCGAAGCATAAGCGATAAAGGAAGAAATACAGCCCACAGGATGAAAGCTAAGCAACCTAAATGTTTATCAACTACTAAATGGATAAATGTGATGTGCAGTGAAATATTATTTGGTCATAAAAAGGAATGAAGTACTGATACATGCTACAATATAGATGATCCTCAGAGACATGTTAAATAACAGGCAAGTCACAGGAGTCCAAAAATTACATGGCTCCATTAATATGAAATGTCTAGAATAGTCAAATTTTTAGAGGCAGGGGAGTGATTAGTTGTTGCTTATTTAGTCTGGAGTTATTAGGGGAAGGTAGAGTTGATATCTAACAGGATATGGTGGTGTTTGATTTGGTTTTTTTTTTTTTTTTGAGGTGATGAAAATATTTTAAATTGACTTTGGTGTTGGTTGCACATATCTGTGAATATACTCAAAACCATGAGTTATATCTGGTCTACTCCATGGAGAATGGGCAATAAAGAGGCAAGACTGATAGCAAGAAGAGCAGATAGAAGGCTGTTTTAGTCATTAAAGTGAGAGAGAAAGTTGGCTTAGTTTAGAAGGTGAACGTGGTTTGATTCAGGATATATTTTCAAGGTAGAACTGATAGGGTGGGCAAATTAGATGTGGGATTTGAGGCAAAGAGAAATAATGATGATTCCTAGGTTTTGGCCTGAGCTGTTAGGTAAATGGTAGTGCCATTTATTAAAATAGAAAGAGAGAGGACCAGGATTGGGTTAGAAGGATCAGAAGTTGGAAAATATTAAATTTGAGATGACTATTATATGTCCATTTCTTGATGTCAAGTAGTTGATTGTGTGAGATTGATCCTCCGGAGCGACTGTGGCTGGCATCAACAGTATATAGATGGTATTTAAAGCTATGGGATTAGATGAGATCACCCACAGAGTGAGCGTAGAAACTGAAGAGTTGAGTGAAGAACTGATTCTTGGAGTACTTCAACATTGAGAGATGGAGATGAAGAGAAACCAGCAGAGAAGACTGAGAAGATATAACTAGTGAGATATAAAGAAAACTAGGAGATTGGAATGCCTTGGAAGAGAGATGAAGAAAGTATTTCAAGAGAGCGGGAATAACCAGGTATGTTAGATTTTGCTGAGAGGTTGCTTTCGATGGTGACTGAAAAAAAGACAGGATAGAGGCCTGGGTGATCCTTAAGAAGGGTTTGGGGGTTTTTGGTTTTTTATTTGTTTGTTTTCTGATTGCTTTTTGTTTTCAAGAGAGAGATGAGATCATTAGCATTCCTGTGGGTTGGGTAGTAAATGGTAGATGAGGAAGAAGTGGTGATAGTATAACAACGGTTTTAAGGATTTTTGCTAAAAAGATGTGGCATGGTAGCTGAAGAGGAACAGTGATTCCAGGGAGGGATTTTATGATACAAATACACTGATAGGAGTCACTCAGTAAAGAGAGGGACATTACTAGTACCAGAGAAGAGCAAAGTCTTTGATTAGGGAGAGGGGTTTCCTGTTGCGTGAGTGGAGGGGTTAGCCTAGGAACAGTGTCTATAATAGGAAGAAAGACAGCATGAAGAAGTACACATGCAAATAGATCAGTCTTCTCTCTTTTTGGGTTTCTTCCACTTGAAAATTTTCTTGTTAATTTTTGAAGTACTGTTTGACTTACTCTTCCTGTTTCTAATTTGATGAATGTAAATGGGAAGGACCCTTAGGGCTTCTTGAGAGAACTTTTTTTCTTGCTCTCTCATTTATCTTGTTTACTGAAAAGAAATGTTCTGTTTCTTAGACCAGGAAATTGAGCAATATGCTCTACAAATTTAAAATGTTTCCTCTATGTATTTTCAGTACATCTCTACACTATATTGACTTATTGTATGTAGAACTGGTAAGTGAAGAAAGTAATAGAATTATTGTTCAGTCTACGAGATCAAAGTAAAGTATGATAGGATTACTGCAACATGTTGGTCAGTGATACTCTTCTTTTTGAAACTTTGTTTTTTCAGCCACTTCTAGATTTTAAAATTGCATTGGATTTAGAAAATACATTTAAAAGCCTGTCATTCTTCCATGTCAGAAATAGGTTTTGTTGAATATTCAGTTGACAGCTAGTAATCTACCGAATGCTGCTTTTAGGCACTGAGGCTGGCAATTCCCATCTTTGGAAATATGATGACCTAGAAAACCCAAAAATGTCCCAATACAAAAATATTTAGGAGAGCTGCATGAAATATAACAAACATCCTTTTTTAGCTATATTCATAAAAATGTAAAGAAACGCCAAAAGAACAAAAAGCAAAGAGGGGCACTGAAAGCCAGAACTATACGTAAAAGCTGACGCTGGAGCTGTACTGGGGGAATTTACTATTCTTTATGACCAGTAGGCATGGGTTTTGATAGATAAATTAGGTTTTACAGAGAGGGGTGTTGGAACTGTGATTTCCTTATATAGCACCTTCGGGGGATGATGCATCCTCTTCTTAGCATGGACACAGGTTTGGAGGGGAGTCTTGTTGAGAATTTGTACCCATAGGCTTGCCTTCGGGTATTTGGGGTTTGAATTTACACTACCTGAATATTCCTGGGTTCGTAATACTTTTAGGGCACCTGACAGAATCAGTTGCAAAACTACTGTGGAGGGACATGCCTGCCACCCAGGCTGCATGGTATTCCCACAGATGACCTTGATAAAGAATATCAGATAATCCAAAATTTATAAAGAGCAGAGAGTAGGCAAACCACAGCAGGATCAAATCTCACTGAAACTCAGGCATTTGAATTATTAGCTGTAACTTTAATTTAAATATGATTTAAATATTTGAAGGTTTGGAGAAAAATTTGAAAATATCAGAAATGAACAAAATTATCAAAAAATTTTGAAAGACCAAGCAAACTTAGTGCAAATTAGAGCTAGTAAAGGTAAAGGCGCAACTGATGTGTTAAATAGTAGATTAGACATGGCTGAAGAGAGAATCAAATACCTGCAAAATGAATCTGCAGAAGTTACCTGGAAAATAGACTAGAATGGGAGAGAGTTACTTGAGATAGTAACTGACTATTTTCCAGAAGTGATAAGACATAAATCCTCAGCTTCAAGGAACAGAGTGTGAGTCCCAGTCAGGATGACAGGAAACTGGCAAACATCACAGACAAAGAGAAGCTCTTAAAACGCTGAATGAAAACAGATGAATTGGACATGGTTCTTATCTTCAAGGCACTTATAGCTTAGGGTAGGTGGTAGCTCTTAGGATTTTTGTTGCAGTGGTTTGTTCTAATCTTTGCTTTGTAACAAACTGCCTCAGAATTGAGTGGCTTGAAACAATTTATTATTTCTCATGATTTTATCCATTGAGCGGGTAGTTTTGCTGGTCTTGTTTTGGTTCATGTAACTTCATTGAGCCAGTACATTGACTGGTGACTGGGCTTGACTGGGATGGCTGAATCTTTCTTTTTGTGTGGTCTTCATCTTGGACTTCTTCACAGCAGCATGGTGGTCCTAGGGTAGATGTGGAAGCCGTTATGCATCTTTTAAGCCTACGGCTTAGAAATTACATGGTGTCACTTCTGCCACATTTTGTTGGTCAAAGCATGTCACAGGGTCAGTCCAGATTCTTGGGTTTAGGGAAATAGACTCTACCTCTTGATGGAGGAGCTGTAGAGATATTGTGGCTATTATTTAATTTTTAACGTTAATAGGTAAATGCTACGGTAGAGATTAACAAAGGGTGCTATAGAACAGAGAGGACGGAAACCTATCTCAGCTCGGAGAAGGAGTCTGAGAAGCCTTCTTGGGGAAGACAATGCTTTAGTTAAGCCCTTTGAAGAAAGACTTCATGTGAGGCTGTAGTTATTTTAAAAACACAGGTATTTTTCTTCATGAAATGTTTTGACAACTCACATCAAAATCGGGGAACTTTTCATAAATTCAGAACATGTATTTTCTCTACCTGACTCCTCTGGTGTAGGAATCTTACACCCTTAGCTCTTAACCAAAGATACTCTATAAATATTGGTTGGAGGTACATTGATGAGCTAGTACTTCTTAAAGAATTAAAAAAATGTTTTAATCTTTCCATCTTGAAAAATCCAGTGGACATTATTTTAGTTGGAAAGAAGTTGCCAGATTGTATTAAAATAGCTGATACAGAAGTCACTCCTTCTCACTTAGAATTGCCTAAATTAATCTTCTGACTCAGTTTCTGATATTACTTGGTTTTAGTTATCAGGTGATCTTGTCCTCTAATGCAGATCTTTTATTCAGCAAACAAAGTAACTGAACCATGAACACACAGTTTCATTAAAGTGTGGTGGTGGGGAGACACATAAGAAACCATGTCATCATGATAAAATTCATCAAGTGCTAGAATATAGATATGAACAGAATTACATGACAACCTAACTGTTGCCTAGAAAAGCAAAGAGTAGGTAACAATTTAGCAAAACCTTAAAGAATGATTAAGAATTACTCAAAGAAGTGAGTCCTGTAATGTGTAGAAAGATCAAGAGAATTGTAAAGGGCCCAGGGTCAGGAGCATTGCATATAGTAGAATTGAATGTGCTTGCTTTTCTTTTTCTCCCAAATAGCCTTTTTGTTATTTGTTTCCTGTAGTTACAAAAATAATGTGTGCTTGATACAGAAAATTCAGGCAATAAGAGAAGTTAAGTAAAACCCAATCATAATCCCATTATTTTGCAACACAGTCATAAATACTTTGGGTCTATCTTCAGTTGACTTTTTAGGATGAATTCACATGATGTTGTTCCTTCTCCTTCCCCCTTTTAAATTAATGTTAATAATTCCTAATGGTGATTTTAGGTTGTTTATCTGGTCCTTCCTTCATAGAGTAAGATAAAGAGATGGATAGTCAAAACAGCTACAGTTTATAAATGAGGCACAAAGTAATTTAGTGATTTATCAAAGATCACAGAACAAGAATGTGAGTGGATTTGAGGTTAGTAACAGTACTTGCCAGGATCCATATGGAACTTCTGGTTATTTTGTGTCTTGCTTTCTGGTAAAACTGAGCTTTATATACTTGTTTCAAAATGCCTTAGTTTTTACACTGAAACTGAGTAAAATTACTCTGTCTGAACTATTGTCATTTATATTTTCATTACGGTCTGATACAAGTAGTGGAACTGTAGATCATCAAGAATTTGTCTTTAATTTTCTGATATCTATGGATTTCTCAAGTGCACACTGTCATTTCCTAAGCATGCTTTCTTGAAGACAAAATCTCTACTGGAAAAAGATCCCAAACTGCCTAAAGTAGCTTTGGATAACTGTCAAATCGTGGGGCCTAGCTGGTATTGTTGCAGTGACAGGAAACAGAGGCTATAAAGTTAGGAGTAGAAAATTAACACCAGGAAATGACTGGTTGTTGCCTTTGAAACATTTTGTCCCTTCTATAAATGCAGTTTGCTCTCAAGGAAATAGACCTGTAGCCACTTCTACCATATAAATTATTACTTTTATTTGATATATTTAGAAAGGACAGATGTTGGGGCGCCTGGGTAAGCACAGTCATAAGCGTCTGCCTTCGGCTCAGGGCGTGATCCCAGAATTCTGGGATCGAGCCCCGCATCAGGCTCCTCTGCTGGGAGCCTGCTTCTCCCTCTCCCACTCTCCCTGCTTGTGTTCCCTCTCTCACTGGCTGTCTCTCTGTCAAATAAATAAATAAAATNTTTTAAAAAAAAAAAAAAAAAAGGACAGATGTTATTCCAGTAACAGCTTTCACATAAATAGTAGGTGTGTTCTTAGTTTTCTCTGGCTAATGGAAAGTGGAACAACTACTTTTTTTTTTTTTTCAAGTTTTTTGCTTTTTCAAACTTCAACTCTAGTAGGTGGGTCAGAGCGTATTTAGAAATAGCTGGAAGTGGGGGGTGCCTTGCCGGCTCAGTAGGTGGAGCACACACTCTATCTCAAGGTTGTAAGTTTGAGCCCCGTGTGTAGAGGCTGGGTGTAGAAATTAACTTAAAAATAAAATCTTTTTTTAAAAAAATGAAATAGCTGAAAGTGGGGTAGGAAGATACTAATTGGATGCTTACTAATTGGCAGATTCTGTGATGTGAGAAATGAGATAATTCCTGTAAAAATCACATATAGTGCCTGAATTATAAACAAACAATAAGTGTCCTATAACCATATTATTATTGTGTCATTGAACCCTCATGACATGACAGTCCTATGACATAGATTATTAACACCTTCATTTTAGAGGTGAGGCAGTTGTGACTCCCAGAGGTTAATTTGCCCCAGAGCCAACAGAGTTAGTCTCAGAGCCATGTCCCAAGCTCAGCTCTGTCTTAAGGTGGAGCTCAAGTAGGACTACTACGTACGGTTCCACAGGCTGTACTCTGTACAGCCAACCCTAGGGGGTTGCTGTTCACATGGTCTGTATGTGAATGGTGCCCCCTGGAGTTGTGCCACGAGCCAGCTTTTGTCCCTAGTTTTTACTACCACCGGCTTTGTAAGCAGAATTATGAATAAGTCATTCATCATGCAGTCTCTGTCCTTGCAAATATTTATGTCTGTGTTTACAATAGCTGCTAAATTAGCTACTTTATATTTACTCTTTTTTTCTCTTAATTTGGGACTGTTTCTTCAAGTACTCTCCCCTCCCCCTCTTTTTTTTTNTAAGATTTTATTTATTTATTCGACAGAGATAGAGACAGCCAGCGAGAGAGGGAACACAAGCAGGGGGAGTGGGAGGAAGAAGCAGGCTCATAGCGGAAGAGCCTGATGTGGGGCTCGATCCCATAACGCCAGGATCACGCCCTGAGCCTAAGGCAGGCGCTTAACCGCTGTGCCACCCAGGCGCCCCAATCTCCCCTCCTCCTCTTAATCTAGTTTACATGGAGCTGGACACAAATCTAAGTATGACCTTTGTATTATCCATACATATCTGCTTTGCTTTTTTTATTTTTATATTTCTGCTAAATTAAGGTAGAAGTCGTCGTTAGACTTCAAAATAAAATTGTTTTGCAGCATGCTAATTGGTCTTGCCCAGCATTCTTATTGTAAATGTTAAACCTTTAATGACGCTCAGAATAATAGGCAATAATGGTACTTGTTTTTGTGTTTAAGTAAGCAAAGCTAAAATAAAGCATTCAGATTTCATGTTTTATACCTAAACCAAAATCCAATATCCAATATCAGACTACTACTTTGGCTTCTATTCTGCATTTATAAAATTCAATGCAGTAAACATGTATTGTAGGTATATTGTGCAGTAAGTGTATCCAAAGCTTTGGGAATAATATAAAGATAACTTAAGAAGAAATCTCTGCCATCTAATAATGCCCAGTCTGGTTCAAGGTCTGGTTCTCTAAAACATGTATGCTCATATGATGGTAACACTCCCTAAGGAGGCAGTAATTAAACCCCATATCGCAGGGTTAAGATATCCCAGAGGAGGTAACAATTTAAACTTGGTCTTAACAGAAAGAAGGAAGCGATTACTTTCTAGGGAAGGGAATAGTCTATACAAAGTCTAGATGCTTGAAAGTTTATGATATGTCCTGGGGAAGTTGAGTAATTTGATGTGATTGGTAAGAGATGGAAACATAAATTGGGCAGAGTTCTGAAGAACTCAAAGAATGCAGTTACAAATTTGGGCTTTATCTTAAGGGAACTGAAGAAACATGGAAGGGTTTAAAAACAAGGGGGTGCTTGATCAGAACTAAGATTTGCAATTGTAACTTCAGTGGACCTGTGAAAGATAGGTCATAGGGGAGAGAGAGAGAAGGCAGGGAAGCTCCTATCTTTCTAGTAGGCTTATGTAAAATGAACATAAGCTGTCCTGTGGTATTACCTGTACAGAGAGGGGAAGGAAAAAATGCACAATTGATCAAGAATCTGTAGGATTTATGAGTAATGTGGGAGTAAGAGAAGTGAAGGATGATCGTGCTCTTTCATTGGCCCACTAAGTGGATACTAGTGCAATTCACTAATTAAAAAAAACAGGTGTGGCACCTGGCTGACTCAGTCGGTACAGCATGATCTTGGGGTTGTGAGTTCGAGCCCCACGTTGGGCATAGAGCATCCTTAGAAAAAATAAGGATACAGGAGGAGGATCAGACAGTGAGTTAAGTTTGACACACTAAGTCTGGGGTATCTGGCTGAAGATTTCTCTCCAGGAGATGGTTGAGGAAGGGATTGTAGATACATATTAGGGATTGTGTATCTTGGCAGCAGATGAGATGGGCACAGGAGTGTCTGTAAAATGAGGTTATTGTCAAAAACAGAACCCTGGATGAATACCTTTTGAGGTGCAGATAGAAAAAATGATCAGTGTGTTCTCAATTTGCATTTTTGGTAGAAATCATGTTTTTTTCTATTTTTTTTAAATAGACTTTATGTTTTAGAGCAGTGTTAGGTTCATAGCAAAATTGAGAGAAAGGTGCAGAGATGTCTCATTTAACCCCTGCTCCCTCATATGCATAGCCTTTGCCACTATCAGTATCCCCTTTGTTTTAAGTTTATTGAGGTAAAATTTACACACAGTAACTTGCAGCCCTTTGGGTGTACACTCCTATAAGCTTTAGTGAATGCAAAGTCTTACATAACAACCACCATCACCACAGTTAAGATGGAGAATATTTTTATCACTGCAAAAAGTTCTTTGTGCTTCTTTTTAGTCAATCCTCTTATCTCCTTCCCAGCTCTTGGCAATCAGTGATCTGATTTCTGTCCCTGAAGTTGTGCCTTTTCCAGAATGCCATATAAATGGAATCTTACAGTATGCTGTAGCCTTTTGTATCTGGCTTATTTTACTCGGAATAATCCATTTTATTGCATGTATTAATAACTCATTCCTTTTTATTGTTGAGTAGTATTCCATTGTATAGATGATATGTGGCACTTTGTTTATGCACTAAGCAATTGATAAACATGTATATTCAGTTTTTGGTGATTATGAATAATACTGCTATAAACATTCACAGACAGGACATATGCTTTAATTTTCTTGGGTACATACCTATAATTGAGTCATATGGTAAGTGTATATTTAACTATAAAATTTACAAAAAACAGCTAAACTGACTCTACCATTTTGCATTCCCACCAGCAATGTATGAGAGTTTTTCAGTTATTACACATCTTTGCCAATCCTTGGTATTGTTAGCATTGTTTTGATTTTAATTTTAGCCAATCTTATAGGTATATGGAGGCATTCTATGGCAGTTTAAGTTTCTCTAATGGCTAATGAATTGAGTTTCTCTCATGTGCTTATTAGTTAACCATCTGTATACCTTCTTTAGTGAAATGCCCATTTTTTAGATTGGGTTTCTTGTTTCCTAATTGAGTTATAAAATATTCTGAGTATAAATCCTTCATCAGATACGTATTCTCCAAGTCTGTGGCTTATGTTTTCATTTTCTTAGTAGTGTCTTTTGAGCAGAAGTTTCGAGTTTTGATAAAGCACACTTTATCATTTTTTTTAAAGACTTACTTGTATTTTAGAGAGAGAGCAAGAGTGTAGGGGAAGGGGGCCAAGGGAGAGTCTCAAGCAGGCTCTGCTCTGAGTGTGGAGCCTGAAGCAGGGGCTCAATCTCATGACCCCGAGATCATGAGCTGAGCCAGAACCAGGATTTGGACGCTTAACCCACTGTGCCGCCCAGGTACCCCTATCATTTTTTTTTCTTTTTGTGTCACTAGAAATCTTTGTGTCCCAGGATTTTCATAGACTTTCTCCTTTGTTTTCTTCTGTAAGTTTTATAGCTTTAGGATTTACACTTAGACCTGTGATCCATTTTGTGTTAATTTTTGTATGTGATGTGAAGTATTGGCTGAGCTTCATGTTTTTGCATAGGTATGGATGTCAAGTTAATTGTTCCAGCCCCATTTGTTTTATTCCCTTTCTCCTTTAAATTATCTTGCCAACTTTCTTGAAACCAGTTGGCCATATATGTGTCAGTCTGTTTTTGGATTCTGTTTTATTCCATTGATCTATGTGCCTACCTCTTGACTAATATTGCAGTGTGTTATTTTAGAGATGATTGTGTTATCTGTTAAGAATGCTGTTGGCATTAGGGAACAGAAAACCCTACTAACAGTGAATTTATTTTTATTATAACACGAAGTCTAATGATAAGCAGTTGTTTGTGTGTTTAAGCTATTCATCAATACCAGGGGTCAACAGACTATAGCCTGCTGGCCTAATCTGGCCTGCCAACTATTTTGTAAATCACCTGCCCGTGGAGGTTCTTCAAAATGTATATGCCCAGGCTCTACCTCTGGGACTGATTTACTTGGTAGGTTGGGAGATGAGAGGATGGAGGGAGGAGTATGTGTTTGAATTTTAACGTGCTTCCTGGTAATATTGTTATTATGCTGTGTAGTCATGGTTAAGAACCATTAACCTAAGGTTGGTTTTTAGAGCGTGGTCCCCAGACTAGCAGTATCACCATCTCCTGGAAACTTTTTAAAAATGCAAATTATCTGGTCCACCCAGATTTACTGAATTGGAATTCAGTTGGGGCCCAACAGTTTGTGTCTTAAAAGTTCTCCAGGTGATTCTGATACATCCCAAAGTTTGAGAACCCTGAAAGGCATTGCTGACTGTTTCCTAGATAAGCAAGAAAGCAACAGATGATCGCCTGGGTGGCTCAGTCGGTTAAGCATCTACCTTCGGCTCAGGTCATGATCCCAGGGTCCTGGGATCGAGTCCCACATCAGGCTCCCTGTTCAGCGGGGAGTCTACCTCTCTCTCTCCACTTTCCCTTCTTGTGATCTCTCTCTCTCTCTCTCTCACTCTCACTCTCTCTCTCTCAAATAAATAAATCTTTAAAAAACAAACAGTGCCTGGCTGGCTAAGTTGATGGAGCATGCAATTCTTGATAACAGGGTTGTGAGTTCAAGTCCGTGTTGGGCATAGAGATTACTTAATAAAAAGTTTTTAAATAAACAAAAACAGCAAAAAACTGGTGTAAGTATGTATATTATAATGTTACAGACAGTAATTTTGAAATTAGATTGAAGGTTCTCAAATGATCTAACATAATTGTGGAGTACTGTATTGACCTTAATCATCCCAAAGCATGTGTTGCATTGCTGTTTTTAAACAGCTTTTAAAAATCAGCGTGTTTGTGTGTATATTTCTTTTTCCTACTCTTTACGGAAGAATTGAGGAAATAGAAGGCAGTTCTTATGTTTATAGGCTTTATAAACAAAAGAAGAATGCAAGATGAGTATGTATAAACACAAAACACGAGCATATAAATGTGTTTTCTTTCAGGGTTAGGTGTATTTTTGTTATTAACAAATATATGAAAATGTAGGCAGCCTATCCAACAGAAAACTTATTATCCTATATGCCGAAGAACAAAACAGTACTTTGTAACACGGAACATACAATGTCTTAGATTTCGTTTGCTCTTTTGGTGATAGTCTCCTCAGTTATAATTCCTAATTACACAAACAGGGAGTCTGATATCTTTTCTCCGTCTGTGTTCAGGAAGCTGTTAACTATCCTACTTATGTTCTTTTTCTTTCCCCTTGGAAAACAGTTTAGGTTCAGTTAGACTATCTTTTGTTTACTGCAGGTGATGCAGTAATTGCTCTCCAGTTCTGAAAGAATGGTTAATTGGAACTAAGCTGTGGTTTGTTTTTTATTTTTTTATTTATTTATTTATATTTTTAAGATTTTATTTATTTATTCGACAGAGATAGAGACAACCAGTGAGAGAGGGAACACAAGCAGGGGGAGTGGGAGAGGGAAGAAGCAGGCTCATAGCGGAAGAGCCTGACGTGGGGCTCGATCCCATAACGCCGGGATCACGCGCTGAGCTGAAGGCAGACGCTTAACCGCTGTGCCACCCAGGCGCCCCAATGTGGTTTGTTTTTTAGATGGCTTAAAAAAACTTCTGGAAGTAGAACTTGTGAAAGAAGAAATTTGATTGCACTTGCGGATGTGCAGGATCAGGCAACAAAGAATTAAAATTACTTGACCCACTTGTAGTTCCATTAGCAGTAACTGTAAACATAAAATGAAGTTCAGGGAAATAGACATGGTCACTGAAGCCCTGAGGCCGAACACCTGTGTGGCCCTTATTTCCAAGGCAAGAGTAGCTGACATGTTACATTTCCTTAAGAAAATGTCAGCAAAAAAAGACTTAAGACTGTTTCTGAATTAAAATTTACAGCCAAAGGAACTTGAAGCTTATAGAGTTATAAAAAAAAGTTTGAACTGGATTCTTTGGTAGTCCCGAGGTATGTCTGTTACTATTGGAATTTTGCTTCTAACTTCTGTGTTGATTTGACCAGGAAGACCTCATTCTCTTTAACAGTCTCCTAGCCCCACCCATTTTAACTTTTTGTCAGGTTTTAGTCTTCAGAAAGCCTCCTAAATCAGCCCCTTTCTTGATCATAACTTTTTCTAAATTCTTTTGTTAAATTTTTTTTTTAGTGTTTCTTGAATAAGCATTCAGTGACAATATTGGGTTTTGTCACTTGTGGTTTTCCTTAGCATTGGGCAGTCTGCACTTGATTTTGCACTTGTTTACTTCCTTGTTGAGCAACTAATAATAAACCATCATGACTCTAGAAAAACACTTGACATTACTGAAATAGAGTGCCTCTCTTCAGGCCATTTAATACATACCAGCTTTATTCAGATGCCTTTATTCAGAACTTTAAGAAACTTCATATCAGAGGAATCTCCCTTAGAATTGCAAGAGACTGACTTATAGTAGGAGTGGTGAAATACATGTGAAAATTTATTACCTAATAAGTCTGTTTCTTTGATAACTTTTGCAAGCAAACACACTTTCCCTATTTCTTAAAGATTAGAGAAGCCCCTAAAGATACTACTCTTAACAGATTATTTCTCACCACACAAGTAAAATTACAAATGTTTTGTTAGTTGAGGTCACTGTAGAAAACTTCCAGTAACACTGTCACATTTCTGGGCAATAGTCTCAAATTCACTATATACTTTTTCATGAAAAACTGTATGAATAAAGAGAGCAGCTGCAGCTCTTATTTATTGGAGATCTTGATTCTGTTTTTTAAAACATTCAGAAGATATCTTTGAATCAAAGGAAATGCTGACGATTTTCTCTAAGATACGGACCCGTTTGAATTGGTACTGGCCTCTCTTTCTCACTTTGCTGATTGCGTGTATTTGTGACCCTTAGATTATAGGGAATGGAAGTGAGCAGCAGCTGCAAAAAGAGCTAGCAGATGTGCTGATGGATCCTCCAGTGGACGACCAGCCAGGGGACAAGGAACTTGTGGAAAGGTCACAGCTGGATGGCGAAGGAGATGGACCTCTTTCTAACCAACTCTCAGCTTCATCCACCATTAACCCTGTGCCATTAGTAGGGCTCCAAAAACCAGAGATGAGCTTGCCAGTGAAACCTGGACAAGGAGGTTAGGACTGCTGCATTGCTTGCTTAACTGAAGGCTATTGTTTTTAATATGTGAGTGCCCACCCATACTAGGTTTGATTCAGAGCAAGCGAAGACCATACTCTGTGTTTTCTAGAATTTTCAGATTCTAGATTGAGGGGGTTGTGAGAAGGGTAGGTATATGTACCATTCTGATTTCCCTTTAAATGTGTGTCATTGATGTCAAAGAAAGAGATAACAGCAGTTATAAATGACATTGAGGAAGTCATTTCAGAATGTTTCAAGATTTTTTCCAAGAGAGAAGGAATTTGAGTACAGTGTTGGAGATGTGGAGGAATAATGCTTGGGGAAGAGATATTTGCTCCAGGCCTGAATAGATAGCTCTTTGGGAGTAGTTGCCAGGTTTTTTTTAAAAGGGAGCCAAAAGGCACCCCAGAGGAGGAGGAATAGGGGAATTATAAAGGCTCATTGGGAAAAGCAGAGTGTTAAAACTATACAGCTTTATCGGAAAAGGGAAAACAGGGGTATTGGGTGAACACTAAGTGGCTAAGATGATGACTGAGAGAAATAAAGCAACACAGATCAGAGAAAAGACAGAGATAGGATTTTTGAGAATGGTAAAATACTAAATATATTTTTTACCTAAATGTAAATTATAAAGTCAAAACAAATTAGAAGAAGGCAAAAATGTAAATCAGATCTAACCTCAGATCACATTTTAGATTTGGGATTCACAGTAAAGCAGTCCCTAAAAATCTTGGTGGTAGTGACAGAGTTTTAATGTGAAATTTCTGCTTGGGGCATTTCTTCTGGGGCAATGGCATATTATCTCATTAGTTCTTAATTGTAGACCTAAATGTAATTTGTAGGTTTTTACTTGGTATGCATGTCAACAAAATACTAAAATGAAAGTAACCCTCCACTACCATTTCTTTCAGATTCTGAAGGGTCAAGTCCTTTCACACCAGCTGCTGATGAGGACAGTGTAGTTTTCAGCAAACTAACTTATTTAGGCTGTGCCTCAGTAAATGCTCCCAGGAGCGAAGTGGAAGCCTTAAGGATGATGTCCATCTTAAGAAGCCAGTGTCAGATTTCACTAGATGTAACTCTGTCAGTGCCGAATGTATCTGAAGGAACGGTGAGGTAAGTAAGACTAGCTTCTTGAATGTTTGTAACATTGCATCAGATTTCTGACCTATAGATTTAGAAAGGAGCAGTAGTGAACAAAATACATAATTATTTTATTTATGTAATGTTTAATTCACCTGGCACTTATGTCTTCCAAGGATTGTAACCCTTATGAAAATTAGTCACTCATTTGAACAGTTTTTTATATTCTTCCCCACCCCAGTTGTGTGTGGTACATTAAAAACTAAAATGTTTTGGGGATGATTGAAATATTTGACCTGAAAGTATGCCTAACTAATTAATTTGTATTTTCCCTGTTCCACCAGTACAGATATTAGCTTCACAAATTAGTTCAATATGAAGTTTCATATTGAATCTAACAGAACATACTCGAATCAACAATAATAATATTAACACATCAGAATCAGCATTTTTTTAAAGATTTATTTTAGAGCATGCACACACGTGAGTGGAGGGAGGGGCAGAGGAAGAGGAAGAGAGAATCTCAAGTAGACTCCCCACTGAGCAGAGAGCCTGATGCAGGGGCTCGATCCCAGGATCCTGAGATCATGACCCAAGCCAAAATCAAGAGTCGGGCTCTTGGGGCGCCTGGGTGGCACAGTCATTAAGCGTCTGCCTTCAGCTCAGGGCGTGATCCCAGCATTCTGGGATCGAGCCCCGCATCAGGCTCCTTCGCTGGTAGCCTGCTTCTTCCTCTCCCGCTCCCCCTGCTTGTGTTCCCTCTCTCGCTTAAATAAATAAAATCTTTAAAAAAAAAAAAGCGTCAGACACTTAATCAACTGAGCCACCCAGGTTCCCCTGTTAATGTGAAACTTACCATGAAATTTGTTTAATGCTCATTTCTATGTCCTTCTTAGTAGTTACTGCCCAACTGAAGTTATACTTTGTTCTGATACATTTTAATTCTGTAGACATGCAAAATTCTCTTGCCCCTGTTTTCAGAGTTTTTATCAAAGTGCCTTTGAACGTCGATTAGGTCCCCTTTCTGTATTTCCATTATGCGTAGGGACCCCTGGGCTTTCCTCATCAATGGCCCTGACCATTCAGTGTTGAAATTGCAGTTTCTTTTCATTACTTTCATATTTGTGTCTTCAGTGTCCAGAACAGAGCCTGGAGTATTGTAGGTATCACGTTAAGTATTTGTTGAACCAATACATTTTTGAATGAATGACACACCTTTGATTTTTAGTGAATGGCATCTTTTTGATTTTAGTAATTATCTTTTTTTAGGTGTTAACATTTTGTACACTCTCTTATTTGCCATGAATCAGAAGAATTTGTTTCACTCTGAGGAAGCACATCAGTTTTTTAATTTTTTTAAATAATAAAGCAGATTAGGTCATTTTTTAGGAGGTGACGAGAAACACGGCTTTTTAATGATTCATTTTCATAGTCTAATTTACCCATTGATGTAGTCTTTATTAAGGTACCGACTATATAGGAAACCTGTGTACTTACTGTTTGTCTTTCTGATCGCCTCCCTTAAAGCATAAGATTATGTAGGTTTTAGTACCATGGAATTCTGTAATTAATAACTTCAGGAATCCACATATGACTTATTTATTAAGTCTTTAATATGATTAGAATACCAAAGATGGTTTATATGACCTTGCTGGAAAGATGGCTCTCTAGTCATAATATGGATATAGTGAAAACAGTTCATAATCCCTCTAAGGTCTTTATAACGTTTTTTCCTAAACAG
Organism: Ailuropoda melanoleuca; assembly: GCF_002007445.2. NCBI lineage: Eukaryota > Metazoa > Chordata > Mammalia > Carnivora > Ursidae > Ailuropoda > Ailuropoda melanoleuca. The sequence continues at coordinate 49,009,748 of NC_048224.1, forward strand.
ACTCTTAGATCCTCAGACAAACACCGAAATAGCAAACTACCCTATCTACAAAATCCTGTTCTGTGTCAGAGGGCATGACGGAACTCCCGAGAGTGACTGTTTCGCTTTCACTGAAAGTCATTACAATGCAGAGCTCTTCAGAATACACGTCTTCCGGTGCGAAATACAAGAAGCTGTAAGTCCTTACCAGAAACCTGTCTGCAAATGAAGCTTCACCTGTACCCTCACTGTGTTGAAGTTAATTGCAGTATTTATTATGTTCACTTTATAAGCCACATGAAATTCTTTGCTAATGTTTTATTCATTCCAGCCTGATGGGCTGAAATATAAAGAAACTAGAAGTTTGGGTAACCAGAACCTTGTTGCTAACAGTGTCAGAGACCAGGACTGCTTCTTGATACGCTTCTTGGTTTTAGGAGTGACACATTTCCAAACTTCTTTTAAAGCTAATCTTGTAGGATTTTTTTTTAGTATCATAAATATATTCAGATTGTTTCTGACATTTTGGAAATTATTTTTCTGTTGGATTTCTTGTGTTTATAACCATTTCTTTTTTAAAACTCCTTCTCTGGCCATTTTTAGTGTTGCTTGCTTTATAGGCCTAACAAATTAGATAATTTACCAAAGGAAATCAATGGGGAAAAGATGAATTACGCCCCCTCCACACACAAAATAGGTAGTAACCTTCAGCCTTGATAAAGGTATTTCACTTCTTCTGATAACAACCCATTTTCTAACTTGTCTTTTGTAGGTAAGCCGGATACTTTATAGTTTTGCCACTGCCTTCCGCCGTTCTGCCAAGCAGACCCCACTTGCAGCAACTGCTGCACCCCAAACTCCTGACAGTGACGTCTTTACCTTCTCTGTGTCTTTAGAAATAAAAGAAGATGATGGTAAAGGTTATTTTAGGTAGGGTATTTGTTTTTGTTTTTGTTTTTTTCAAGTTTGTATTAACATGCTACATCTGTGCTTCAAGGGAAACTCTGGGTCAATTATATAACTTTCATGTATGAAACGATTGCCTTTATAGGTAAAGTTTTTTATATTGTAAGTGATAAAAGGAAATAGGCACATTTGTAAAGTTTTTTTTATTTAAAAATTTTTTTAATTTTATTTTCAGTGTAATTAACATACAGTGTTATATTAGTTTCAGGTATGTATTATAGAGATTTAAAAATTCTGTACACTACTCAGCACCTATCACAATAAGCGGTTTCTTAATCCCCATTACCTATGTCAACTATCCCGTCCACCTCCCTCCCTCTGATAACCATCAGTTTGTTCTGTATGGTTAAGAGTCAATTTTTAGGTTGTCTTCTTTTTTCTTCATTTTTCATTAAATTTCAGTGTAAGTGAAATCATATGATATTTGTCTTTCTCTAATTATGGAAGCAGCCCAAGTGTCCATCAGTAGATGAATGGATAAAGAAGATGTGGGGGTGTGTGTGTGTGTGTGTGTGTCATGGAGTATTACTCAGCCATAAAAAGGAAAATGAAATCTTGTCTTTTGCAACAGCATGGATGAGGGTATAATGCTAAGTGAAATAAGTCAGAAAAAGGCTGATTTCTTTCTTCTCATTTTTGTCTTTTTTATGGCTGAGTAATATTCTGTGGTATGCATTTGTGTGTATACACACATATATACACACACTCCCCACATCTTCTTTATCCCTTCATCATGGACACTTGTGCTGCTTTCCTGATTGGGCTATTGTAAATAATGCTGCAGGAAACGTAGGGGTGCATGTAACTTTTGGAATTAATATTTTCATATTCTTTGGGTAAATACCCAGTAGAGAAATTACTGGATCATAAGGTAGTTCTATTTTCCACAGTGGCTGCACCAGTTTACATTCCCCCCTGTAGTGCATAGGGTTCCTTTTTCTCCACATCCTCACCAACAGTTGTTATTTCTTGTCTTTTTTGATACTAGCCATTCTGACAGGTGTGAGGTGATACCTTATTGTGGTTTTGATTTGCATTTCCCTGATGATGAGTGATGTTGAACATCTTTTCATGTGTCTGTTGGCCATCTGTATGTCATCTTTGGAGAAATGTCTTTTCATGTCTTCTATCCATTTTTAAATTGGATTATTTGTTTTTTGGGTGTTGAGTTTTATAAGTTCTTTTTTATTTTTTTTTTAAGATTTTATTTATATATTTGTCAGAGAGTGAGTGCACAAGCAGGGGGAGCAGCAGGCAGAGGGAGAAGCAGGCTCTTCACTGAGGAGAGAGCCTGATGTCGGACTCGATCCCAGGACCGTGGGATCATGACCTGAGCTGAAGGCAAATGCTTAACCAACTGAGCCACCCGGGTGTCCCGTATAAGTTCTTTATATACTTTGGATACGAAGCCTTTATTGGATATATCATTTGCAGATATCTTCTCCAGTTCAGAAGGTTGTCTTTTAGTTTTGTTGTTTCCTTTGCTGTGCAGAAGCTTTTTATTTTGATGTAGTCACAATAGTTTATTTTTGCTTTTGTTTCCCTTGCCTTAGGGGAGATGTCTAGAAAAATGTCGCTATGACCAATGTCAGAGAAATTACTGCCTGTGCTCTCTTCTAGGATTTTTTTGGTTTCACATTTAGATCTTTAATTCATTTTGAGTTTATTTTTATGTATGATGTCAGAAGGTGGTCCAGTTTCATTGTTTTGAATGTTGTCCAGTTTTCCCAGCACGATTTGTTGAAGAGGTGGTCTTTTTCCCATTGTGTATTCATTGCTCCTTGTCCAGGATTAATTGACCGTATAATTGTGGGATTATTTCTGGGCTCTCTATTCTGTTCCATTGATCTATGTGTCTGTTTTTGTGCCAGTGCCGTAATGTTTTGCTTACGCAGCTTTGTCATATATCTTGAAATCTGGGATTGTGATACCTTCACTTTTGTTCTCCTTTTTCAAGATTGTTTTGGCCATTCAGAGTCTTTTGTGATGCCATACAAATTTTAGGATTATTTGTTCTAGTTCTGTGAAAATGCTGTTGGTATTTTGATAGATACTGCATTAAATCTAGATTGCTTTGGGTAGTATGGACATGTTGTTCTCCCAATCCATGAGCATGGAACATCTTTCTATTTATTTGTGTTGTCTTCAGTGTATAGGTCTTTCACTGCTTTGGTTAAGTTTATTCCTAGGTATTTTACTGTTTTTAGTGCAATTATAAATGGGACTGTTTTCTTAATTTCTCTTTTCCAGAGGCGAGATTTGAAGAATTGAAAACTATTAAAAATTTTTTTGTGTGGGAAAATATGTCATGTTACTATGTTCTTTTAGACTCAAAGTAGCTAGCTGACTGCTGATATGAAATATGACAGAAGCTAAGCCCGCTGTATTTGTAGCTGCATTTGTTTCGCTGTTCTTTTGGTCTTGTAGTTGGCTGGTTAATTTGTTTTAATAATCTAAAGATCTTAAGGCTGTTGACATCAGGTTTTCCATTAAAGTTTATCTGAACACATTGGATGAAGAGAAACATGGTCTGTGTCTGAAGTCTTAACCTTGCATATAGGATCAGAAGTAACTGGTTTGAGCTTTTTAAGGAAAATGATACTTCTTTTGAGTGGTGGAAAGAACCCTAGAATAGAAATAAGAACTTAGGTTTAGTTTAATTATTGCTTCTGTTAACACTGTGAACTTTTCCAAGGTTCTTTATCTCTCCTGGCAGTAGTTTCCTTACTTATAAAGTAAGTTGGCTAGATTCTAAAGTGCTTTCTAACTTTAAAATACTGTGGTCACAAGAGAATTGATTTTTTTTCCCTCTGTAACCCATATCACACATTTGGTGCTTCTTGGATCATAATTGACAATTGCATATTCAAAGTCTCTCTCCTTCGTGATTACCTCATGAAATGGGTAAAAGGAAATTATATTAAAATATGAATGATTTCTACTCTTTTGCTTTCAAATTAGAAAGCCCAAAGACTGGTTCGTTTGTTTGAACAACTGATAACTCTTGGGCTCCCTGCGAAGACTTTTGGAATTATCATGCCATCTGGTGGCCAGTTTCATGTACAGTGCAGCTTCAGCTTTGATTTGCGCACTAAGGGTTAGACGCTCTGCTCTGTGCCCTCTCATCAGCTGTATTTCTGTTCTCACAGCAACATTGGGATGTGCTGCTTCCCACAGTATGCATGCCTGCCCTAGGAAGCGGAAATTATAATCTGTAAACTTTGTTATAACTTTTTTCCTTTTTAAGAAACAAAAGTTTCTTTAAACTGCATTTTTCCCCTTGAGTAAAGAAATTTATGTAGCTCCCGTTTATAAATTTCAGCTATAAATAGGAAAGATGTCTAAGATCTCTCAGAGAACTAGTTCTCGTGCTTCTGAACTCAGGCATGTTCAAGGTAGAATGATTATAATCACAAACATCCCTGTTCTGCTCACCCTCATACCCAGGAGATGCTATACAGAAAATCCCTAGATGGTTATTTTGCTCTCACATTTGTCAGGGCTTTGTTCTTTTTTTGTTACATGGTTTTAGTGAATTTGTAGTTTACAGTGGAAAATAATGTGTAGCCTTATTATAGTGATGAACTTGTTGAAAAGTAAGCCTCCCTTTATCAGATTTGAACTGGCCAAACGCAGTTGTTTTTTCCCAGTGATTCTATAATATTAGTCTAGGAATTTATCTGCAGGAACATAATTGAGGTAGCCAAAGAATTATCAAGATGGATGTTCCCCTTAATACTATTTACAATAACCAAATTAAAAAGTGGAAATTAAATATTCACCAGAATAGAATAATTAAAATATGATGCATTTCACAATATATGCAAATATCAAAAACATTGTCATACATCCCAAATTAATATGTTATATGTCCATTATATTTCACCAAAAACATAATATAATGATGTACCCCTATGACTTATCACCTATCCATAAAATACCAGTATGTGTAACCATAGCACAAGATAGTGGTTTTACTCTAACATAAATACAAAGTGCTGTGACAAGAATTAATGCTCTTCTTTTCATCTTTGAAAAAGTATAATTCTTACATTATTAATATTAGAAACCTACTTTCAATTTAGCCCATAGGAAGATGGAGCGTTTTCATTTATACTATTCAAAACACTTTTTTGTCTTATTTATTCTATCGTATAACCCTATTAAATATGCTGGGTATTTGATTTTGCTTTATAGGTAAAGAAGCCCAGGGAAGTTAAACTTGGATCTCAGTATTATAATTTATACAGTAGGAAGTCAAAGTAAAATTATTGGGGTGGATCTATTCAGTGATACGATGACAAGACTAGAAATACAATCTAAACTCCCTGACAGTAGTGAAGTGAACTTGACTGCTTACAGTCTCTACTCTGCTTCCTGTTAAGGTGACTTTTCTTGCATTTCAGCATTAGGACACCAGAGACAACTTCATATCTGTTGTTGTTTTAAGTACTGCTAAGAGATGGGATTATATTTATTTCTGTGTCAGCATCCGCAGAACATAAAGTCTAGTATATCTCTTATCAGTTGAAAATTGAGACCTGTCTATATCCTTATAGGTGGAAATTATGTCAGTCACAAATATTTAACAGTTTGGTATGTAGAAGTTTTTCTTTGCACATGTTTGTCATTTCCAGGTTCCTTTGCTAAGATTCTTTGCTTTTCTTTTCTTTTCTCTTTTTTTTAAGATTTTATTTTAAAGTAGTCTCTACACCCAACATGAGGCTCAAACTTAAAACCCCGAGATCAAGAGTTGCACACTCCACTGACTGAGCCAGCCAGGCATCCCGATTCTTTGATTTTCTTATCTCAGTTTATATAAGTACAGATGGTCTTCAAACTAATTTTATTTTTTCAGAGCCACTTTTTAGTTTGAGTAGATACCCAGAACTCTCAGGTAGCCTTTTATAGTATCTTTTAATGGTTCTGCTGCCGTTATTTTAGAGTTGTACAGTACTAAGACATAATTTGTATTTGCTGCATGTTGGCTTATTGCCATTGGCAGATGTTTGCTTTTGAGAACAAAAGAGCCAGAGAAAGTGGTGTGTGAGAGAGTAAGGGATTATTTTGGTAAATTCTCATTTTAAGAATACTTTCAACTTTTTTCTTAAGGTGATGTTTAACTATATCATTAGTATTATTTTTATAGTTATTGCACAGGTAAACAATAAGGTTATCAATGCTTAAGGGAGAATTAAGCAACAACTTACTGTTGGCCATATTTTCCTTATCTCTGTTATTTCTTGAAGGTACCTTGCTTTGAAATTCAAAGGATCTATGATTATTTTTTCTTTATTACATATTTAAACAAATAAGGCAATAATTACTTGTAAAAGAAACAAAACAAAACTGACTAAAGTAAAAGGGAAGAAAACTTTTTTTGAGTGCCTATGTGCTAGATGCCATGCTAGGTGCTTTACAGATATCTAACTTAATTTCACAGCAACAAAAAATTTAAAAAGCCACATTTTAGGGAGCATATGAGTTTTTTCTAGCTCTTATAAATTGTTTAGTGGATTACATACAGTAATGGTAATATTTTCACATCAAGAGGTAGATGATGATTTTTTAAAATTTCTATTATGACTTGAAAACCAGGCATAGAAAAGAATCCTAGATTCAAGAGAAGTTGTTCTAGTATATGTCACAAGAAAATACTTTGCAAAACTAATGAAACGTGTTGTTCTACAGTGCAGTGCCTAAAGAGAAGGACAGACAGTGCTTTAAGCTTCGCCAAGGAACTGATAAGAAGATTGTCATCTATGTGCAACAAACAACTAATAAAGAACTGGCCATTGAAAGGTGAACATTTTTAGTATTCAGCTTCAATATAAATTCTGGTTTTTATCAATCCAGTGGAGTAACCCTATACTATATTCAAAAATATATTTGCAAAAATTTTGTTTTCTGGGGAATTCTTTTGGTTATTGAAGTGAATACTTCGTTCACTTTGAATTAGCTCCCATAAATCTTCAGCTAATAAGCTGACTTCAACTGTGTGATAATAAAAGACAAATAGAATTTATGCATTAGAGAAGTAAGGTTATTTGGGCAATGCTAATTTATTGATCATTTTAATGTGTCCTTTATCCATCAATAAGAATTTTAAATGACCTAGTTTAAACGTCTTCTTTTGTGTTATCTTTCTTCCAAATTTATGCCTGTTCTTTCTTTGCAGGTGTTTTGGTCTTCTCCTTAGCCCAGGAAAAGATGTACGAAATAGTGATATGCACTTGTTAGATTTGGTAAGGATTGCTTTTCTTTTTAAGGTTATACACTATTTCCTTGATAAAGATTTCACTTTATCTCACCTGAATCTCATGGTAAAGCACTTTTATGAAGGTGTTCTTGTGAGCTGTAATTGCAGTAAAAAAAGATAAGGAATTTCCTTATTTCTGACTTGATATTTACTAGTCTGACCTTAGATCTGTTTAGTCTCAGCCTTGATTTCTTCACTGTATAATAGTGAATAATCCTTGTTTATAATTTAATGTTGAAGTTGGAATCAGAGAAAGTTCATAAGAGAAGTGTTTACAAACTATCATGAGTTTTATAAAACTCGTGGTATTTAGTATTGTTGCTATTATGTCAAATCTTTATTTTCAAAACTAAAATTTATGCAATAATTATGCATTTGACAGAAGAATTCAGCATAGATTCAGGTGGTAATTTTCTCTTAATTTGCACAATTTGATATGATTTATAAGCATTTACTTTATAATTTTTCAGGAGCAATTGCATAAATGGCACATCTTTAATTTTAACTGCAGTCAGTCTCATTCACATATATATATTTTTTTAAATCTCTTTTTAAAAAAAAATCTCACCCTCTTTCATATTCTTGTATTTTTCTGACTTCTTATTAAAGGCAGCAAAATGGGAGTTAGCTGTTATTTCTTTATTTTCTCATTAATGTTTGTTTTTACTCTTTTCGTTAGGAATCTATGGGCAAAAGTTCAGATGGAAAGTCCTATGTTATCACTGGGAGCTGGAATCCAAAATCTCTACCTTTTCAAGTTGTAAATGAAGAAACTCCTAAAGGTGATGCAGATTGCTGACATCATGAACGGATATTTTAGTCCCCAAAACATACCCATACCTTAGGACCACTTATTTGACAAATATCAGTGTTTTTTTAATTCTGGTGAAACCAAATAATTTGTATAGGTCTCTGAGTTTATTATTAAATTTCACCTATAAACAGTTTCATTTTTCCCTACTTATTTTTCCCTCCCTCTCTCTTAATTTTTTACTTCCCTGCTCACTTTTCTATTCATGTACTTATTTATATACAGAATTCTAAATTTTATTTATTTTTGTGGAGAGAGAATATATGCATATATGGTTAAAAATTAAAAGGATATAGAGGGAAAAATAAAAGTCTACCACAGTCCTCAGGGCCCCACACCAAGAGGACTGTTATGACCAGTTTCTTATGTAGCTTTTCAGATACTCTGTGCAGAAACCACCTTTTTAAGTTATTTCCAACTCTTCCTGAATGTCGTTTAGAGGCTGCATAATATTCTTCTGAGATCAGACAAGATCGGGCGCGTTCAGGGTGGTATGGCTGTAGACAAGGCTGCATAATATTCTATCCTGAAAATGTAACATTATTTGCTTAACAGGTGCCATCTGTTGAGCATTTATTTTTTTTCTCCTTCATTTTTTTCTTGTTATTCATAGCACTATTGATAAATGGATAAGTTAACCAAGATTTTAAAAGTTGAGAATTACCAGTGTTGGTAAGAGTGGCATGAAGAGTCCATATGCCACTTTTGCAAAACAACCTGACAGAACATTTCATAAACTTTTATATAATGCTGTCACTAATTCCAAGGAGTCTACCCAAGCAAAGAATTCTCAGTACAGAAAGAGTTTTCAAAACAGCAATTTATCTAATTATTTTAGATTTTGATTAAATTAATGGATTACCTTAAAGTTTGTCTTGAAAGATTACCTAAAGATTATCTTGAAAGTTTATGAGAAAAGTAATTAATTTTACATTAATTGTATGAGCAAATATTTTTCCATTTTTTTTATTTGCTTCTCCCCCCCCCTCTCTCTCTAGATAAAGTGCTGTTTATGACCACAGCTGTTGATTTGGTAATAACAGAAGTACAGGAGCCTGTTCGATTTCTCATAGAGACAAAAGTCCGTGTTTGCTCACCTAATGAAAGATTATTCTGGCCCTTCAGCAAACGTAGTACTACTGAAAATTTCTTTTTGAAACTAAAACAGGTACTACACTTTTCTATAAATATGGGAGGGAGGTAGATAAGAAAGGAGAAAATATTTTTGAGGCTGATTTATCGTTAAGCTACCACCTATATCTTTAAACAGTCATGTGTATTTTAAACATATTAAGAGGAAAAATTGTCTTTTAGTTTTACTTGCCTGTTTATCATTTTTCTTGCTCTTCATTTCTTCCTCAAGAACCAGGTTTCTGTCTGATCTTGTCTTCAATCTAAAGAACTTATTTTAACATTTTAGTGTCGATCTACTAAAGTCATAACTCTTAGACTTCTTTGTCTGAACATGTTTTTATTTCACTCTCATTCTAGTGGGATATTTTCACTGGCTGTAGGATTCGGGGTTGACATTTTTTTTTTTTCTTTTGGCACTTTAAAGGTGTCATCTCACAGTCTCCTGGCTCTCATTGTTTTTGATGTGAAGTCAGCATGCATTTATTGATTTTGTTTCTCTGTATGGAATGAGTCATTTTTTCCTGGCTGCTCTTAAGATTATTTTTTTACCTTTAGTTTTCATTTAAGTATGATGTGCCTAGGCATGGTATTCTTTGTTTGTTTTCCTTGGGATTTGCCGAGCTGCTTGAATTTTTTTTATTTATTTGACACAGAGGAAGAGAGGGAGAGCGTGCACGCACAAGCAGGGGCACGGGAGAGGTAGAAGCAGGCTCCCCTCTGAGCAGGGAGCCCCGTGTGGGGCTGGATCCCAGGACCATGGGATCATGACCCGAGCCAAAGGCAGAGGCTTAACCTACTGAGCCACCCAGGTGCCCCGGAGCTTCTTGAATTTTTAAATTTTTGTTTTGCTTTTTTACCAATTTTGAGGAAAATCTGGTTTGTTATTTCAACTTTTTTTTTCTCCCCCATCTCTCTTTTCTCTCATAGGATTCCAGTTACATATATTTTAGTCCTTTTGATATTATCCCACAGATCTCTAAGGCTCTTTTTTTTTTTTCTGTTTTTTCTTCAGGTGGGGTATCATTTTTTTTATAATAATTTTTGATTATGTTGGGATATCATTTTAACTCTCTTTTGACATGTCTTAAAGTTGGCTTGCGCCTTTCATTTATCATCCCCAATTTTCTGTTAAGCCATTCAATGAAATTTTTTTAAAATTTCAGATCTTGTACTTTTTATTTCTGGAATGTCCATTTGGTTCTTTTTTTATAGTTTCTGTTTTCTTATGTGATTACTTCTTTGTTCTTTCAAGATTTTCTCCTACATCCTTGAGCATAATTATAATATTGCTACTTTAAAAATCCTTAACTGCTAATTCTAATGTCTGGTGAGTCACAGTTTCCTGTTTTTTTGTCTAGCAATTTTGGATTGTGTGTTAGAGATTTTAAATAATAAATTATTATGATCTATTTTATGGTCTCTTCTGAGTATCAGTTTAAAAAAAATCTGTCAGTTAATTTGGTCAAAGTCCAATTCCATACTCTGTATTACCTGTGGTGGGCAGCAGATGAAATTTGTGTTTCCTTCTTTTTGGCAAAACTTGGCCTCAGATGCCCCACTACTACCTTTTTTTTTTGCTTTCCTTTGTATCAAAACTTCTTGACAAAAAAAAATCAAGTCCATAGTGACCTAAATTGCTAAATGTAGTGGTCAATCTGAGTCTTCATAATGCTTGGCCTTTGAGCAGTTTACAATACAGATGATCACTACCCCCTTCCCTATCCCTCTTTCACTTAGCCTTCAGGACATCTCACATTTACCTCACTGCTCCACCCAACCCCTGAAATGCTTTCCTTACCTGTCTTCACTGTCTCAGTTCATAGACATCCTCTCCTAATTGCTGCTGAGGCCAAGAATTTTACTTTCATTTTTCACACTGCATATCCGGAAATTCTGTTTACTTTCAAATCTGTCTGCATTCTGGCTGCTTCTTAGCACTTAGATTACACTAATCTCATCTGAATTGTCACCTTTATCTGAGCTACTGTAGTAGCCTCTTCACATCTTCCTGTTTCTTTTTTTGCCCCCCCCATATATTCTCAACACAGCAGCCTAAGATCAAATCACATCACTTTTCTGATCATAACTCTTTAAACCTATTCTACCCTGTAAAAGCCAGAGTCCTTTTGGTGGCTTCTAAGACCCTTTGTGGTCTACTGCCTGTTATATCATGAGCTCATTTCTCTCTTACTGCTCTTCTTCCTTGCTACTTCTGCTCTAACCATGCTCTCAGGGCCTTCACTATTAACTGTTTCTTCTTTAAATGCTCTTCCCGTTTCCTACTTGCTATTATTTACCTCCTTCAAGTCCTCCTCATCTTTGTTTGTGCTCATCTTGACATCTTAGTAGTACCAGACTGCTACATGTAACACTGCAGTTTGTCTGCTCTTAACTTCCAGGATACCACATAATATACTTAATATTATTTTGCTCAGTATCTGTTTTCCCTGTTAGAAACCTCTACTAAGGCAGTATTCCTCATCTTCCTTGTTCACCGATTTATCCCAAGCATCTAAAACATAGTAGTTCTCTATAAATATTTGTTGAATCGATTTTATTGACATGTAACTTCGATCTTCAGTTTTACAAAATTACAGTGTTGCTTGTGGATTTACTTGGGTATACTTTCCAATAGCAATAAGTATTTTAGTTCCAGTGTATCCAAGTTAGCCCTTTTGGTTATAGTTAGAAAAAGGTGGCAAATAGAACAGGAATAGAGCTTTCTCTTCAGTGTTGTCTTAGGAGACAGAAAGTAAACCTGGGCCCCAGCACTGTTCTCCCAGCTCTTCACTGTGGCAGCCGAAAAGGATTAGCATAGAGTTATCAACTAGAAGTTGGCTTTGGAATCAGAGTATGTGTATATTACCACTGACTAGCAAGTACCTTCAACTCTGTGAGCCTGTTTACTCAGCTGTAAAGTGGCAGTGATTGAGTCTTCCTCATGGTGTTACTGTTACATTAAGTGAGAAACTGTATAACGTATTTGGCATATAGTATGTTCTTCATACATTTTAGCTGTTATTGAGAGGGACTGTGGAACCTATGTGGGGCAGAGGAAGAATAAAAAATACTAAGTCATTGAGATGCCTGGGTGGCTCAGTCAGTTGAGCATCCAACTCTTGATCTCAGCTCAGGTCTTGATCTTCGGGTCGTGAGTTTGGGCCTTGCGTTGGGCTCCATGCTGGGCGTGGAGCCTACTTTAAAAAAAAATACTAAGTCATGAAATCAGAAAAACGTTAATTATTATTAGTCGATCAGCCTCAGAAGAACACTTCAGAAAGAAAACCAGTTTACAGGTATCATTTTAAAAGTTTAGGGAGCAGGGATGATTCTTAAGTGTTTAGAGTAAGAGGTGATAAATAGAAATTCTGTAATAATTTTAGTACACATTTGTATGTAAGAAAACATACTTTCTTTAGAGTTCTGTCTCTTTAATCTTAATGAACATAAATAAGATTCCTCTGATATTGCTTTTCCCTTTAGGTCTTATACAACCTTATATTCAAAGATTGCATGAGTTTACAGGAATAGTACTTTTGTGGTTTGGTCGACAATAGTGTATCTAAGTAGGCTAATAAATGACTTAGGGTAAAGTAGCCAGAAACACATATACCTGAGACCTAGTCCAATGGACTGTTCTAGACTCTCTTAGGGTTACAAGCTAAACATAGGCCGAGTTGTCAATATTTTCTTTGCAAAAAGCAGAAGTTTATATGTGGAAGCTAGGAGGAGAGCAAGGAATGCCTGAGAATAATCTTTCATTTTTCTTCTTATTTGGGTAAGTCTTATTTTGGGGGGGAGGAGTTTTGTGAGGGATAGGGAATGGGAAAGAAGAGAGAGAGTGTGAAGAATTTGAGCAACTTGTCGCTGTCTTAGTGCACTTAGAGCACTGTTGATCTCATTTTTTGTAACATAATAAACCAAGTTTATTCCCTCCTTTACATTCATGGCATTAAAAAGTAATAGCTACAGGGGCGCCTGGGTGGCTCAGTCGTTAAGCGTCTGCCTTTGGCTCAGGGCGTGATCCTGGAGTTCAGGGATCGAGCCCCATGTCGGGCTCTTCCGCTGGGAGCCTGCTTCTTCCTTTCCCACTCCCCCTGCTTGTGTTCCCTCTCTCGCTAGCTGTCTCTCTCTCTGTCAAATGAATAAATAAAATCTTAAAAAAAAAAAAAAAAGTAATAGCTACAGTGGTTGAGAGCCTACTGTGGCCATCACTCTACTAGCTACTTTGACTTTTTCTGTCTTATATCATTTTTATAGTGATCCAGTGAGGATAGTATTTTCATATTTATAGATCCAGAGATGTAAAATAGATTTTATGGAATGTTTTGTGAACAAGACGCATACCTGAGTCTTATAAGAGTTCTCAATCAGGGGTCTTTTGATAGAAACGTCCTCCCTTTGCCTGTCTTTCTGTAAGAGTATTTTTAGGATTTACTTAAATTGAGAATTTAAGATTTTAAGCATACCAAAAATTTTAAATATACAACGTATACTTTCTGTTGATTGCTGTCAGTATGGGAAAACAATTATAGAAATTTTTTTAATACATGTTTAAAAATTGATTCTTTTTCCTATCACTAAAAGTACCTGATGACTCAGTAACTCCTCTTTAGCCTGGGAGCCTTCCCAACTGTGAATATTATTAAGATGGCATCATATTAGAGAATTCACTTTTAAAATTAGTGGGGAAAGGGGCACTTGGGTGGCTTAGTCAATTAAACGTCTGACTCTATGTCTCAGCTCAGGTCTTGATCCTCAGGGTCATGAGTTCAAGCCCCACATTGGGCTCTGCACTGGACGTGGAGCCTACGTTAAAAAAAATAATAATAATAATGATTGCTTTCTTGGATTTAAATATTTAGAATATTGTTTACTTGAAGAAACTGGTCTGAAAACTAGGTTTTCTGATAGTAACATAAAGTGAATTTAAGATTGTCTAAGCATTCTTAAAACTATAGAATTACAGAATTTTATTGCCAGACTGTAGGTATCTTAGAATCTTTTATGAAATTATTTTATAAATGAAGCTGATGTCTACAAGACTAAGTATACGGCCAACATCACATAGATAAGTTATTAGTATAACCATATTAGAAACCTGAGCCTCGTTTCTCTTTGGGTGGGGTGTGTGTGCGAGCCCGTGCCTGCCTGCCTGCACAAGCATACACATGCATATGCAGTAAACCACTGTACCTCTCAAGGTAAAAAATATGGAAATGCTTTCTGTACTAGAGATCTTCAGAGCTAAATCAGGAGGCACATGATATCGTGTGGTATTCCATTATTCCTGGAAAGTGTGATCCCTGGGTTAAGGTGGTAACCACTGGATTTCTCCTTTGTAAAAGTAGTTTACTCTTTGCATTTAGCAAGTAATATCTGGGGTGGTTCTTTGGCAACTTCCAAATACCCTGTTCCTCAACAACTTTCTGAACTAATGGTTTTAGCATCTTTTAGCAGTGATGATCCTTCCCTCAATCAGTTGTGTTCATTCACATATTTTCAATAGTAATTTCACTTTACAGGGTTTTCTTTTCTTTTACTTTTATATATGTTTCTAATATTGAATATCTTAAATACAGTAACTGTAATATATTTGCTCTATCCTACTTTATCAAAGAATTAAAAAATAACAGTATTGCAGAAAACACCCTTAATACAGATCTTATTTTATTGCTCCTAGCAAATTTATAACAAAATCTTTATAAACTTATAAAATGTGAAGAAAAGGTACTATTATATTTGGTTTTGAAATACAGATTTTAATTACTGAAAATTTCAGCAAGGACAAACATAATTAATACAATTACTGATGAGCATTTATTAAGCATTTATTAATAAACTTGTACCATTTATAAAATATAGATAATGCCACACTGCCATTTGTGTACAATTTATATTGTACAGACGTCTTTCAATTGGAAATAAGACCCATATTTTAATATCAGTATATAAAAATCAGTATGTAAACATCTAAATGAAAAGGTTTCCAGAATATTTAGTATATTCTGAACTTTTCTGTAGATGCTTACATTTTGGGGAAAACATTTATTAAGGTAACTGTAATATGTAGGTACAACATAAAAATGGACATATATAATATGAAATTATTTGAGTCTGTACAGTTTCAAATTCCCATTTGTTGATATTCATTCCAAAAAAGTCAGTATTGCAATAAATAAACTATTGAGTGAAGTTTAAGATTTTAGGAACTGCCGCCCCCCCCATTGAACATGTTCTAGTAAGATTATAAAATGAGTACTGTGTTCAGAAGTTAATTGGAGGGGCGCCTGGGTGGCACAGCGGTTAAGCGTCTGCCTTCGGCTCAGGGCGTGATCCTGGTGTTATAGGATCGAGCCCCATGTCAGGCTCCTCCACTATGAGCCTGCTTCTTCCTCTCCCACTCCCACTGCTTGTGTTCCCTCTCTCACTGGCTGTCTCTAATCTCTGTCGAATAAATAAATAAAAAAAAAAAAAAGTTAATTGGAAAAAATTTTTTTTCATTGTAGTTATGTTACCGTTTGACATATAGTTAGGTTCATTTGTTTCCATATTTTCAGTTTGGAGTCTTCAGTTCTTTTTTTTTTTTCTTTTTGGTTTAAGTTTTTGAATGTTTAAAATACATGTAATGGTACAAGAGTCAAGATTATGTAAAAATGTACTCAGAAGTCTAAACTTCCGTTCTTGTTTCTCCATCCAAACCCATAGGTTTATTAGTGGCTTCTGGGTTATCTTCCTAATGTTTCTTTTAGTGAAAATAATAAAATACTCCTATATATTTTTAACTCCCTTTTTATTTTTTTTAATTTTTTTTTCTTTTTTAAAGATTTTATTTATTTATTTGACAGAGACAGACAGCCAGCAAGAGAGGGAACACAAGCAGGGGGAGTGGGAGAGGAAGAAGCAGGCTCCTAGCAGAGGAGCCTGATGTGGGGCTCGATCCCAGAATGCTGGGATCACGCCCTGAGCCGAAGGCAGACGCTTAATGACTGTGCCACCCAGGCGCCCCCTTTAACTCCCTTTTTAAATAGAAACTAGCCTATGTACTGTCCTGCACCTTACTTTTTTAACTTACCGTATCCTGCAGATCATTCCACATCAGTTCATAGAGATCTTCCTCATTCTTAATGGCTACATAGTACTTTGTTTTTTGGATAAATCATGATTTATGATTTTTTAATTGTCCTCTATTGATGGATTTTTGGATTTTTAAGAATCATTTGCTATTCCAAATAATATTGTAGGATAGAAATTTGTGCATGTGTTGTTTTGATATAATGAAAGTGCATCTTAGAGTAAATAATTTTGCTTATGTAATTTTGTTACATGTGCCAGATTGCCTTTTCTCACTGTTGTAATTGTAGAGATGAACAGGATATGAGTACCTGGTTCTCCACAGGCTTGTCAAGAGTATGTTGTCAAACTTAAGGATCTGATGGTAGTCTTAATTTATCCTTTGATGAATGAAAACAAGCCTTTTTTCATATGTTTAAGGGTGGTTTTACTTTCCTTTTCTCTGAATTGTCTTTTCATACTTTTGGCTTTTTGGTTTTGGCCTTTTTCCTTTTAGTTTTTAGAAGCTCTTTCTGTATTTGAGAGATTAACCCTTTGAGATACAAATTGCAGATGTTTCTCCTGGTTTGTCACTTGTCTTGTGACTTAAATAATGATGATTCTTTTCAGCTTTTTTGCCATACAGTTTATTTTTATGTACTTGAATTTTTCGAGTTTTTCCCCTTAAAGCTTCTGGATTTTGAGTCATAGTTAGAAGGACTTTCCCTACCCCCAGTAATAAAGAAATTTACACATTTTCTTCTATTACTTATATGGTTTTGTTTTTCTACTTTTAGATCTCTGATTCATTAGTGTTTTATTCCGGTATATGGTGTAAAATATGGGTTTGATTTAATCTTTTTGCAAATGGCCATCTACTTGTCCCAGAACTATTCATTGACTGGTCTAACTTTTCCCCCATTGCTTTGAGATGCCACTTTCTATCATATATCACATCTTCTTATGTGTTTGGACTTTATTTGGGCTTTTATGTCCTCTTCCATGGGTTTTTAGGTTACTCATGCATCAATATCACACTTTTAATTATGTAGACTTTATAATATGTTTTAATACCCGATAGGGCTACCTTCCCTCACCAGTTCTTTTGTGGATTTTGCTGGATATTCTTATTTGTCATGTAAACTTTAGTTCTGTAGCTCTAGAAAAAAATGACCGGTGTTTTTACTAAGGAGAATTGTCATCTTTATGATGTTTAGTCATCTAAGAACATGGTATCTTTCCATTTATTCAAGTCTATTGTGTTTTTCTTTCAAGAATGATTTTTCTAAAGTTTTTTATTACAGAAAATTCAGACATACACAGAAATAAAAATAATAGTATAATCGACCCCCATGTACTATTTCCCAGCTTTAACAATGTATATCATTTTTAATAGCTGGAGTTCTTAACTTATAAGCAGGGTTCAGTTCATGACTCTTATGTTTATCTGTCGTCAAAAGGCAGTGTTCGTCTGTTCAGTATGACTCACAGAAGAGTTTCTAGATGAACTGCAGTGGTTATCAGATTTATATAGTCTCTGAGAATTTCTTTTTAAGTAAAGAGCTATTGATCTTTGAACTCTTTTAGATAGTAATTAACTGTTTCAGATAGTAATTTGTAACAAATGAAAAAAGGAAATCTTATTCCCTATCAAGGTGTAATACTTAAAAGTTAAAAAATCATAATTATAAATTTAGAATGAACATGTGTCATAGATTGTAATTCATTTCATTAAGTAATGAGGGAGCCAGTAAGATGGTAAAACTGGCTCTACGTATTTGAGGAACTTGAGTTGATATAGTCCTTCTTTAAAAAAAAATGTTAGAACAAGATTGCTAGGTCAGAAATAAAACTGGTTAATGTCTTCTAGGTAAGTTTGGGTTATCTTTCCTACTGAACAGAAATCATTTGCGTGTCTACTGGACACAACTCTATAGGTTAATATATAACTTTATAGAGTCTGGATCTTTAATTAAAAGTAAGTAGCTAAGTCAAAATCGTTTATTCATCTACAAAATTAATCCTTAGGTGGACATGTTAAAGTTGGCAAGCTAGAGTATGAGGGTCAAATCTATCCTGTCCTTTGTGTTTATAAAGTTTTTTTGGAATGTAGCCACACTCACTTACTTAGTGTCTGTAGGTGCTGTTGCACCGTCGGGGCAGAGTTGAGTAGTTGTGGAGACTAGTGGCCCACAGAGCCTGAAATGTTTACTCTTTGGCCCTTTACAGAAAGGTTTACAACTCTTATGTTAAGCAGTGCTTCAGGGTGATATTGAAAGGACACGTTGCCACTAACTTGGTCTTCCAGAATTGGGATAATTTTTTTAAGAATCTATGTGAACATTCAGATGATAAAATCTGTTCTGCCTGATATTTCTGTACCTATTGAACCTTTTAATCCCCCCTCTTTCTGTATTTTTACTTTATGCTTGTACGTCTTTCTCATTGATGTAGCTACCTTTCTAGTTGTCTTTGTATCTTTTCCTACAATGCTGCCTTTTCTTCCTGCTCTGTATTTACCCTTTCCCCCCCTTCTTCTCCTTAAACTGGCTATAATGTGGAATATTAATATATTTAAATTTGGTACTGGAAAAGTTTTATATTCTTGGTCCTTAATTTTTAATTTAGATGAGTTCAGACTGCTATGTGTTTGCCTCAAAATACAAACCAATTTGAGATACAGAATTTTTGATTAATCTCTTTTCTGCCACTCACCTCTACCCCTACCCCCAGTTGTAGCTTTCGGTTGAAGAAAAGTTCCCTACACTGCTTTAATTAAGCTAAAGGGCTGGGAAGAAGCATGGAAATAAAAGGACTCTCTTAATCCTTAAGTGTGTTAGAATATTTTAAAACCTTTTTTTCAGGGCACCTTGGTGGCTCATTTGGTTAAGCGTCGTCTTGTTTTCGGCTCAGGTCATGATCTGAGAGTCATGACAGCCCTGCATCGGGCTCAGCACTGGGCATGGAGCCTGCTTAACACTCTCTCTCTCCCTCTCACTTCTGCCTTTCCCACCCTCTCTCCCTCTCTAAAAAAATTAAAAATAAAAAAAAATAAAACTCTTTTCATGGGTAATTTCTTTTTTTTTTTTTTAAGATTTTATTTGATAGCGCGCACACGCGCTCTAGTGAGCATGAGCAGGGGGAGGGGCAGAGGGTGAATCAGACTCCCGCTGAGCAGAGAGCCCAAAAGCAGGGCTCAATCCCAGGAATGACCTGATCCCAGGACCCTGGGATCATGACCTGAGCGGAAGGCAGACATTTAACCGACTGATCCACCTAGGCTCGTGGATAGTTTCTTGTAGGAAACCTTGAAAGACACCTTAAAGTAACTAGGAAGCTATAGATGGTTAACACTTACTAAATATTGGTAGTTGCATGTATGATGATATAGTCTGAAGACAATAAATAAAACTGCAGAATTAGAGTCCTGCTAACCTATTTTCCTGTGGATTTTTAAGTCTAAACATATATTTTTCTCTTTAGAAAAGGTTACACTTAGGGGCGTGTGGGTAGCTTAGTTGTTGAGTGTGTACCTTCAGCCCAGGTCGTGATCCCAGGGTCCTGGGATCGCGTTGGGTTCCTGCATGGCGGGGAGCCTGCTTCTCCCTCTTCCGCTCCCCCTGTTTGTGTTCCCTCTCTCGCTGTCTCTCTTTCTGTCAAATAAATAAATAAAATCTTAAATAAAAGAAAAGGTCACTTTTAGTGTAGACATTCAGAGTAATACCTTTTTATTCTCCCATCCTGTATGAAATCAGAAGTGTAGTGTTCAATTAAAAAATAATTGTACCATCTAGTAAATAATATTTTTTCATCTTCAAGATAAAGCAGAAGGAGAGAAAGAACAATACTGACACTTTATATGAAGTTGTGTGCTTGGAAAGTGAATCAGAGAGAGAGAGGAGGAAAACTACAGCCAGTCCCTCAATTCGCCTGCCACAGTCTGGATCTCAGAGTTCAATGATACCTTCTCCTCCAGAAGATGATGAAGAGGAAGGTAAATTATAGGGAGAGCTTAATTTGTGTTACGGGGTGGCACACCTTGCACACCATTATAATTTTATCAGGGAACTGATACTGTGACATAGCATTTGGAATTCTTTCAGTAAATACTTATGAGAATGTACTATATGCAGGGAGGTCCATGGGAGATTCTGAAATGATGAGCACAGGACCTTCTTTAAGATAACTGTAATCAAGTTGGAAAAAATAAAATTTATAATTAGTGCTTTTTAAAAGAATCAGCGTGTGGTAGCGTAGTGTATTAGCACATTTTCAGAGCAAACTTGACATAGCTTCCACCTAAATAAGTGCTCTCCTTTCAACTGAAGCATTTTACAGGGACAGTTTCACTTGCCAAAATGTGGCTTCCACACATGACTCTTTCACAAAATATATGTATTTAAATATACAAATTTATGTTTATATATTATTGGATTTTCACATTGATAAACATTAGGAATCAACCAGTTCTCTTTTTTTTCCTCCTCTTCTTTTTTCTTTTCATGGTTATGTGTTAACTAATCTGTCATTCTGTTAAAAGCTACTATATAGAAGTGAAAAGTGGAGAAAACAACATAGGAAAAGCAAAAGTTTGGGAGGCATTTTCTCATCTATAATTTTGTACCAGGGCTTCTTATTTTTATAAAGAAGAAATAAGCTGATTATGATAGAAGGTCATATGAAGCATGTGTCTGTTAGGTTCATAGAAAGTTTTCTGGAAGTGCATAGAGGAGAATCCATTTTCCATTGTGGGGAGATGTGATAGGACATCATGAAGAGTAGTTTTTGAGCCGGAACTTTAAAAGTGCAAGGAGAATTCAGCAGGGATAAAGGGGCAGGTTTGGGCACTTCTGGCTAGGAAATTACATTAACAAAGGCCTAGAGGTGGCAAGAATGATTGGGTTAAAAGAAATACATACTAATGGTTATATGTACTTTTTTCAAGTTAGAGCAAGCCCTGACTTTCCGATTCCCACTGTACCCTGTAACCTCACTTTTCCTATGTCTAATATTAATGGCCACCAGTTCCTAGATGCTTAATAGGTAGGTAGGTACTTTGTTTCTAAAGTAAAATAATTATTTATATAATCCTCACAAAAATTCTGAAAAACGAGATTTCTATTATCCTTATTTTGCACAAAAGGAAATGGAGTCTCAGAAAAATGAATTTGCCCAAGGTCACACAGCTAGAAATAGGCAAGGGGGAGCTTTATCCAGTTCTGAGAGTTAGAAGTCTGAGTTCTATTCTGTAGTCATCTTGGTGCATTTAGTTCACATAATGCATTTTGAAGTGCAAATAAAGTACATACGTTGTTTTGGGAGAAGTTAGAGATACAATTAGTCTTCCTGCAGAACCAATTTAAGTCATGTGTTAAAGCTGGAAAGGGTGGAATTGTTCTCACTGTTTAAGACTGACTCTTCTGCAACTAGTAGTCTTGAGACTTGCAGTTTACCTTCTAAGTCAACACTGCTTAAATGGAAAAGCAAGTAATATTTTAGAGAACTCTTCCCCCCTTAAACTCAGCAGTAAAAACAAAATCCACCATAAACTGAGAAAGACACTATTTGTATGAAACCAGAGAGTGGTCAAATGGTGAGTCTGAATGCTACAGATTTTAAAGAATATCATTAGTTCTAATCTATAGCAGGCATACATTTTTCAGTGGAATTGAGGAGTTCAAAGGGCCTCTAGTCACAGGTGTTAACTAGGAGAGATAAGGACCAGTAGCAGACCATGGAAGAGTTAGGGAACACTAGAACACAATTTCTGTAAAGGACAAGAGTGTCTTTTTTTGCCCACATTATTTCCCTAGTGTATAACACAATTCCTGGTGTATAATAGATGCTCAGGAAATACTGGTGGAATGGGTAACCCACCCACCCCCCAGCCCCCAATCCATTCCCGTAGTGAGAGGCTAATGACAGGACTGTGGGGCTGAAGAAAGCTGTGTAGTCATCCCATCTTTTCATTCTCTAACCTGGTATATGGACCAGGGAGACCCATCCTGTTTGTCATGTGTTTGCTTCCTAGAAAGAAATGGCTGTAGTCCTCTGAAGAGGCACCTATGTGTAGGACATCAGTGCTCCCAGGGCAGGAAGCCAGCAGGTGTAAAGGGGAGGTGTTCAGAAACAGTATTCTGAAACTGAGGTTGCCTGCTCCCTCCCCACCCATACCTCTGCCTTAGGTAGATGGAGTTCTAAACACATATTTCAAACTGCTACTGTCAAGATATGTTGAAAGCATCCAAAACAGTAAAAGAGAATTTGATGGGACAGGTCTTTCTAATCTCTTCTAAGGAGTTGTCATCTCTGGTACATTTTAGTACATTTTTTATAGCTGCTATTCCCCCAAAGAGTTGTTGTGTTATATTGATATTTGAATGAGTAGAGAATTACTTGAGGCATTAGAAAGTAGGACCAATTCTGGCAAAACAGCAAAGTTGGTAAAGTTTATCGTCATGCCCTGGAGCCTTTTTCTTTTCCCATTTATCTATCTCCCATTTGTCCCAAAAGAGGTCTCATTCACTTTCAGTCGGTGTCTTCCCTATCTCACCATCAAAACTGATGCTAATGTCCAGGGCATTATAATGTAAAGAAGTAATAAGTATCATATGGACTTCTGAGCTGTCATTAGTAGAGATGCAAATTCATGATATAACCATTAAAAATATAAAGATCCAAACTTTCTTTAGGCAGGTTAAGCCAGAAAACAGAAACGACATTGGTGAGGACACTTGGAAAGGAGCACCGTTGTCCCCTACTAGTAGGAATAAATTGTAGAACCATTCTGGAAGGCAGTTTGTCAGTAAATTTCAAAATCCTTAAAAGTATGCATTTTTTATCCCAGGAAGTCCACTTCTGGGCATATACCCAATGAAAACAAGAGTTATGTTCATCCTGATACTATTTGTAGCAGAAAATTGAAAACTCCCCAAGTGTCCAGCAAAAGAGGATTGATTACATAAATGTCTTAGTCCGTGTTTCCCCCTTTCCTTACACTTAAAATTCCTCTCACAGGCCTTTATCATGGTCACTTTTTTCACTGACTTCATATCTTATAATCTTTACATTCTTAAGTTTGAGTTTACTTTTCTTAATTACTAGAGTTAAGTTTGAAATGGCTCATTTTGGTCTTTTTTAGTATTTTTGTGCTTTCTGTAATAAATATATGCCATTGTAGAAAATCAGAGTCCTAAAAACATAAGGGGGAAAGAAATCATAACTCCATCACTCAGATTGTAATTGTTAATGTCCTAGCATAATTTATTCCAGACTATTTTGACATAATGAAGATTTATTAGCTCCTGATATTTTTATTTTATGTGGCATTTTGCTGGATTATTAATGTAAACACATATCAATATGTAATTACATTGTAAACATGTATCGTAATTTAATCCTATTGCCGCTCTCCCATTGTTGGACACTTAGGTGGTTTGTGATTTTTTTAACTGTGGTAAACGAGACTGCTATATATTTTCATGGATAAAGTTTGCTTTAGAAAAGGAAAAAGAAGATAGCATATTTTGAGTCTTATCATTTTATAGTTAAACGGCTCTTTTCTGCAGTGGACATAATGTGAACTCTATGGAAAGCAAAAGAGAAATTAAAGAGATCACAGCAACATTGTACCTAGGATCATTTTTATTTTCTTTGTATTTATATCTGTATGCTAAAAGAGAGAAATAGAAATTATGACTTTATGCTTCCAGTAAAATCTTTCAAATTTGACTGTTATGTTTCCGTTCATTCTTCTGGCTAGCACAGCCACTTCTGTTATCCTTTTTTGTGTGTTTTATTTATTAAAGATAATGATGAACCTCTCTTGAGTGGATTTGGTGATGTATCCAAAGAATGTGCAGGAAAAATTCTTGAAACATGGGGAGAACTGCTGTCAAAATGGTAAGTTAGAATAGTTCTCCTTTGCATCTGTAATTCTCATTTTATGGGTAGGGTATCTTCCCCTAACTACAATATTCAGTTTTGAAACTATTCTATTTTGGAACCTATTGTAGAAACCAAAGTATGGGGTTTGTGTTCTAGAATCTCTGTTTTTAGAGATTTGTAAGGGTAAGTAGTGAAGATCTTAAATCACCTTTCAGAATATCAGAAACCTAATAAATTCTCATTGCTGCAGAAGATACTCAAACATGGAATGTATGGAGAGGATAAATCAGGAAAGAGCTCCTTTTTATGTGGTCAGGAACCATTGACTGGTTAACAATTAAGACAGTACACAATAATCAGGGAAGTTTGGAAGATGCTCACACAATGCATAGAGCCACAGTAGAGACCTCAGGTGGGATTTTTCCTTATCTGTGTTTTGTACCTAAAGTGACAGAGCAGAGAATTATGAACATATTGTATATTGACTGCTCTAGCATTTACTTTTCCTACTGACACTTGTAAAACTCAACAATTTGTCAAGAGAAATTCTCAGCTCAAGAGATAGCTTGACAACAGTGTTAAGAAGCACTGTCCTATAGACTGTCTAGAAAGGATATACTACCTTCAGGTATTTATTAATGAAACCAAAGACACTCTGGTAAGTCAGGTTGGTGAGACATTTATGTAGTTTCCTTTTTCCTCTCTGTAGGATGCCATATGTATATGCTGGTGGGGTGGGGGGAAGCTTGAAAGTGATCTGAGCACTTCTCTATTTCTGACTTTCTGGTTGTTAGGGTTGTCATGTAGCTCTCCCTGGGCCTATTACTTTGGGGTCTGATTTTTCTCAGAAAATTTAACTGTTGAAGTCTTTCACTCTATTCTTAGAAAACTGTTTCAGCATTTAAAAATTTTCCATGTCCTGAAGGGATGGGATTACAAATGGGCACGCATCTGCTTCTATCACTCTCACAGCGCTTTACACTTTGGGTGAAACGTGCTCCACATCGGGAAATGTCAAACGTGTACAGGAGGAGAATGCAAACCAAAGCATGGTTTGTCTTTATACAAGTGGTTTTAGGAAATGAACTCTGCAAAAGCCCCCCACCCTAGGATACAGTTCTCATTTATTTTTAATATTCCTTTAGCAGTTAGGAGACAAACGTGCTGATGCTCTCATCACAATTATATTTTCAGTTCAGTGAATTTGGAGTGTTTGAACTGCTACTGGCAGGCATTTCATCTGTATAAAAAGGTTTCTGCTCTAAAATAGAAATGTAATTGAATCTTGACATGGTTGCATAATAGTATATTTAAAATCATTTAGGTACAGCATTTAGACTCTAGATTTTGTTAGATGAACTCACCACCATTTTATACAAATGCTTCAAATTTGTTTTTTACCAGGTTTTATTCATTCATTCATTCATTCATTCATTCATTCATTCATTCATTCATTCATAACGTGTCCTTCTCCCACTTCCTCAAGTATAAAAGCTGAGTCTACATATTTCTTTGGGGTGTTTAAAACTGTTTTCGCTGGTTTGGGTCATGTCTTCAGAAATCATACAGTTTGTTTCTCTTAATTCATTTCATCTTTATTCCCCATCATTATTATATATGTTCTGTAGGTAGGAAGCATTGCAATATCATGGAATTTTAGAGCCTGGTAGACCTGGCTTCAAATCCTGCCTCTTCTGCTTCCAAGCTGTATGGTCTTGGGCAAGTCACGTAACTCTTCTGAGTCTGTTTCTTCATTTACAAAATATACAAGTCTTTAAAATTACCATTCAAGATTATTGTGAGTTAAAAATAATGGATGTTGTACTCGTAGTAATAGTAGTGAGAATTAATGAATTTACCATATGCCAGGCATTGTGCTTAGTTATGTGCTTTATTTCAGCTGTTATAACAACCTTATGAACTAGTATCCATTCATACAGATGAGGAAACTGGCTCAGATTTAGTCAGCAATTCTGGTTAGTAAGTAGCAGACCTAGAATTTTTAACACAGGCAAGTCTGAGCCTAAAGCTATTTTATTTAACTCCATGTTAGATTTTAGTGGCAGTATTAGTAATAGTACCTTTGAGCTCTAATTCTCCAAGTACATTTTAATGTGATTGTTAGTGGATAAGAGAACTAGTGTTAGTATAAAATAGTATGTTTAAAGTTAATGCGATCGGGGCGCCTGGGTGGCACAGCGGTTGAGCGTCTGCCTTCGGCTCAGGGCGTGATCCTGGCGTTATGGGATCGAGCCCCACATCAGGCTCTTCCACTATGAGCCTGCTTCTTCCTCTCCCACTCCCCCTGCTTGTGTTCCCTCTCTCGCTGGCTGTCTCTATCTCTGTTGAATAAATAAATAAAAATCTTTAAAAAAAAAAAATAAATAAATAAATAAATAAATAAAGTTAATGCGATCAATGACATAAAATTATTCTGAAAATAATTTTACCAACATAAATTAAGCTAGGATTAGCAAATAAACCTAGGGTTAGGTTTTATTTCTGTAAAGGGCCAGGTCATAAATACTTAGGCCATAAATATGTATAGGTCATAAATATTCGGCTCTGAGGCCCAGTAGTCTCTGTCACAACAACTCAGCTCTGCTGTTGTGGTGTAAAGGCAGTCATGGACGATATGTAAACAATTTAAAAAGGCTGTGTTTCAATAGAAGTTGCTTTACAGAAACAGGCAGTGGGCAGATCTGGCCATAGGCCATATGCACCAGTCCTTGAATTAAGTAACAGCTGCTTTTGTTCTTCTCCCAACCCTTCAACTTTTATAATATTTTTTTTTTCCCAAGCAAAGACAAAACCATACTGAACTGTCTATAGCTACCGCTTTAGGGTACTAGCATCACAGAATTAACCAGTTTTAAATGTACTGTGCGTTATTCTTTAGAATTCTGGGAATGTTTTGAGAAAAGTCTGAGTCCTTTTTGTATTTTGAGAGTGGTCATTTTATATCAGTAACTTCTGTTTAAATCTGGCAGTCACAGAAGCCTTTGCAGGTCAAGATCGTGCTTTACTGACTCAGTAATGGTGGCCTTCAAAACACAAAGTAGCCTTGATATCCAACAGCGCATTTATTGATCTGAGTTTGAGGACTGCCTGCGTCATTTAATCGACTTCCCTGAACTTCTTTCTCCATCCGTAAAACTGGAAATACTAAGCACGTACCTCAGATTGTTATTGTGAAGATCAAATAAGATTATATGCAAATCACTTTATAAATCAGTACTAACATTTCAATATAAGTTTTATTTTCCCCATTTTATAGATTAGATAAATGAAGCTCAGAGACTTTAATAATTTGTTTTGATGTTATAATAGTACAGTAGAAACTTTCTTATCCATCATAGTCATTCAAAAACAGTGCTTGAAGCAAGGTACCAGAAAAACCGCTGAAAGCTTTATTTTTATATTTATTTTAAACATTTATTTTAACTTAGAATATTTATTTTAACTTAGAACATATAAATACACAATTCACTTGTGAATTTTGATGCAGAGCCAAGCCCTTATCTTTGGCTTTGTGTCCGCTGATTGGAATTTTGCTATGTTTTTCTTACATAAGCTACAGCTATGAAGCTATGGTTTCTAGTTTTGATTTTTATTAAAAAAATTAAAAATAGAGCAGTAATTTAAAGATACTTAGGAAACAGTCTGCACAGTTCTTTCCTCCACCCAATCTTTTAGTTATCTTGGCCACACCTAGTTCAACAGCTTTATTTTTTTTTCTTTATTAGTATGTTATCTTTATTAAGTCTGTAAAAATCATTTAGTCTAGTTTTCATAAAAATAACACTGTTTAGGGGTGCCTTGCTGGCTCAGTATGTGGAGGATGTGACTCTTGATTTTGGGCTTGTGAGTTTGAGCCCCACATTAGGTATAGAGATTATTTAAAAATAAGTTCTTTAAAAAAAAAAAAAAGATTTTATTTATTTGAGAGAGAGCGAAAGAGATCACAGAGGGAGAGGGAGAAGCAGGTTCCCCACTGAGCAGGGAGCCCGACGTGGGGCTCGATCCCAGGACCCTGGGATCATGACCTGAGCCGAAGGCAGATGTTTATCTGACTGAGCCACCCAGGCGTCCCAAAAATAAGATCTTTAAAAAAATAATATTCTTTAGAGAATCTTTCTTTAATCCACTTACAGAGTATGGTTTTATTTTTAGGCATCTCAATTTGAACGTGAGACCAAAGCAGTTGTCATCCCTAGTAAGAAGCGGTGTTCCTGAAGCTCTGCGAGGAGAAGTCTGGCAGCTGCTAGCAGGTTGTCACAACAACGATCACCTGGTAGAAAAATACCGAATTCTCATTACAAAGGTAAGGGGCTGATAATTCAGCATTAATCCTTTTAGAAATTTGTTACAGAAAGATCACTGTGGCTGTTTGATTTCAGGGGACTTTTTATAATTCCTTTATCTAATATAAGAATAGAACCTTTATATACACTTGTAGCCCAAAGTTGTTTCTAGTGTTGGCACAGAGAAGAAGGAAAAAGGTTTTCTTTCTTGATTGGCTTCACCTCAGAGGCAAAGGATGTCCTCTATTCATTGTATCTAAATCCTTTTTGAACATAATTGTATTTTTAGATTATTTGTGCTATGCAGTATGAAAATTTTTCTTTTGTTTATTTTAATTGTTTTCATACTTCACAGAAATGTGTTCTTTGTAGGTAAGGCCTAGTTCTAGTTTCTACAATTGGAAGAACATGATTTTATTCTCTTCGATTACGTTCCCATTTAGCTCATTCCTCTAAAAGGAAGAATTCTTATTTTTTATAGTATCCCTTCCTCAAGTTCATACATTCCTCAAGGTTTTACAAGCAAAGCAACAAAAACTATTCTTGGTACAGCATACAAAAATTTAAAGTAATTTTCTTCAAGATTCGACGATGCTTTGTGCCTTTGCGCCCATCTCATTGGTTTTAATTTTTGTTTTTGTTTCCTCACCTTCTTGAAGTATTTATCTTTGGAAAGCAGTTTCCAAAGGGTTCTGAATGAATTGCTCAGAACCCTCAATAAAACATCAACATTTTTCAGTGTGACAAATGTGGGCTTTTTAAAAAGATCTATTAAACCCTTAAACGAGGGGCGCCTGGGTGGCACAGCGGTTAAGCGTCTGCCTTCGGCTCAGGGCGTGGTCCCGGCGTTATGGGATCGAGCCCCCACATCAGGCTCTTCTGCTATGAGCCTGCTTCTTCCTCTCCCACTCCCCCTGCTTGTGTTCCCTCTCTCGCTGGCTGTCTCTGTCAAATAAATAAATAAAAATCTTTAAAAAAAAAAAACAAAACCTTAAACGAATAATATCTCCATAAGACAATTACTTTTAAAAACCCTTATAGGGGAAGAATGGCATTTGAACACAAAATTGGATCTTTTCTTACCAGAAAATTACTTTCACTTGATCAAAATATTGCTGTTGTCATCATTTTATTTCTAGACAGATTTTTTTTTCTTTCAAGAACTAATATTCTAATTCCTTCCATTATGTTGCTGTCATTGTTCAAACAGCATTTACTGAGTGCCCATTACAGCCTCAGTGCAGGGGCTGGGAGGTGAAACACAAAGCAATGATTTGTCATTACAATAGACACAAGTCATAGGATGGTCTGAAATAGCAGTGGGAGCCATCGAAGGAGTGATTTATTCGGCCTGGGAGAACAGGAGAGTCTTATCAGTAATGTACCATTTAAGACCAGTTCCAGAAAAGAGCTCCCCAGCCATGGAAGGATGGAAGAGCATTGTACTTGTAGTGTGAATGGAGGCCTCAAAGAGTGAGAATCCATAACAGGTATAGCTAGTGAAGGTACACCTGCTTGTTTTTTTGTTTTTTTTTGTTTTTTTCTGTTGCTGGCAAATTGTATTTTGTGATAAATGATTCTTGGTTTTATCTCTATCCAGTTCTTCTTTTGAAGTCCTATGAAACATTTGGGTGAAAATGTTTTTGGTGTGGCTTTGCAGACAGATAATTTTGAGAGATCTGAAGTATCCTGTTTTTCTGATTCCATGAAAATGGTGTTTCTTGAATAGGAACCTGGTAGTTACATGATGTGTCAAAAATCATTTTATTGGGGCGCCTGGGTGGCACAGCGGTTGGGCGTCTGCCTTCAGCTCAGGGCGTGATCCCGGCGTTGTGGGATCGAGCCCCACATCAGGCTCCTCCGCTATGAGCCTGCTTCTTCCTCTCCCACTCCCCCTGCTTGTGTTCCCTCTCTCACTGGCTGTCTCTATCTCTGTCGAATAAATAAATAAAATCTTTAAAAAAAAATCATTTTATTAACAAAATCTGATATAGTTGATTATCGTCTTACATATGCTGATGTCACGTACTTTTTATTTCACATTAAACTTCTATTATGCAGGTGGCTAGAACCTAAAAAGATTTCTCATGGATGTATAATTATTTAAATTGCTGGTAGAGGATCGGAAAATACAGTTTTTTTAACCATCGTAGTGTTGGTGAATGTTTCTTTTTGTTGTACATTGCAGTGTCATTTAATACAAGTTGGTATTGCTTTTCTTTAGCCTCCTTGCAAATAATAGTTACCATTGTATAGGAATGGTACTTGACATTTTAAATTTTGTTCTGAAATTTTTTAGGGGAAAAACTTTAAAAAATTTTTAAATTTATTTTCACAGCAAGGTGTAATTTATATAGGCTAAAATACACAACTTTGAGGTATACAACTCAGTGATATTTTACATATAAATACACTGCTGTGACTACTACTAAGAAGAATATACCCAGCACCCCAAAAATTTATTTCTGTCCCATTCTAATCATAACCACCACTTCTCTGCCCTTGAATAACCATGATTATGACTCTTCTCTCCCTACCATTAGTTTCCGTTGTTCCTGAACTTCATTTAAATGCAATCATACAGTCGTGCAGCATGTACTTGTTTGTATGTGACTTCTTTTGATCATCTATTTTGGGAATGTTTTGGGAGCTGTCTTCATTTGTTTGTTTTTTGTTTTCATTTTTTTAATTGCTGAGAGTATTCCATTGTTTGAATAAACCACACTTGAAAAAAATCTATTTTGCTGTTCTAGATGTTTGGTTTTGCTTTACTCTTTTCCAGTTTTAGCCATTATGAGCAAAGCTGCTATGAGCATTCTTGCATTTAGCAAATATTATGGTCTGAATGTTTGTCTTCCTCGAAATTCATGTGGTGAAATTTAATTTCCAAAGTGATGGTATTAGTATTAGGAGGTGGGGCCTTTGGGAGATGATTAGGTCATGAGGACAGAGATCTCATGATAGTGATTAGCACCCTTATAAAAGAGGGTCCAGAAAGATCCCTCGCCGCCTTCCATCATTTGAGGGCACAGCAAGAAGTCAGTAGTCTGCAGTGGAGAGGGTCTTCATCAGATCCCAACCATGTTCACACCCTGATCTTGGATTTCCAGCCTCCAGAACTGTGAGCAATAAATTTCTGCTGTTTTACACATAGACCAATGGAACAGAATAGAGAACCCAGAAATAGACCCTCGGCTCTTTGGGCAACTAATCTTTGATAAAGCAGGAAAAAACATCAGTGGAAAAAAGACAGTCTCTCCAATAAATGGTGCTGGGAATATTGGACAGCTACATGCAAAAGANTGAAACTTGACCACTCTCTCACACCATACACAAAGATAAACTCCAAATGGATGAAAGACCTCTATGTGAGACAGGAATCTATCAAAATCCTAGGGGAGAGCATAGGCAGCAATCTCTATGGNCTTCTATGACATCGGCCAGAGCAACCTTTTTCATGACACATCTCCAAAGGCAAGAGAAACAAAAGATAAAATGAACTTATGGGACTTTATTCAGGATAAAAAGCTTCTTCACAGCCAAGGAAACAGTCAAAAAAACTAAGAGGCAGCCCACAGAATGGGAGAATATATTTGCAAAGGACACTACAGATAAAGGACTGGTATCCAAGATCTACAAAGAACTTCTCAAACTCAATACATGAGAAACAAATAAATCAAAAAATGGGCAGAAGATATGAACAGACACTTTTCCAATGAAGACATACAAATGGCTAACAGACACATGAAAAAATGTTCAAAATCATTAGCCATCAGGGAAATTCAAATCAAAACCACACTGAGATACCACCTTACGCCAGTTAGAATGGCAAAGATAGACAAGGCAAGAAACAACAATTGTTGGAGAGGATGTGGAGAAAGGGGATCCCTCCTACATTGTTGGTGGGAATGCAAGTTGGTACAGCCACTCTGGAAAACAGTGTGCAGGTCCCTTAAAAAGTTAAAAATTGAGCTACCCTATGACCCAGCCGTTGCACTACTGCGTATTTGCCCCAAAGATACAGACGTAGTGAAGAGAAGGGCCATATGCACCCCAAGGTTCATAGCAGCTGTGTCCACAATAGCTAAATCGTGGAAGGAGCCGAGATGCCCTTCAACAGATGACTGGATTAAGAAGCTGTGGTCCATATATACAATGGAATATTACTCAGCTATCAGAAAGAACGAATTCTCAACATTTGCTGCAACATGGACGGCACTGGAGGAGATAATGCTAAGTGAAATAAGTCAAGCAGAGAAAGACAATTATCATATGGTTTCTCTCATCTATGGAACATAAGAACTAGGAAGATCGGTAGGGGAAGAAAGGGATAAAGAAGGGGGGTAATCAGAAGGGGGAATGAAGCATGAGAGACTATGGACTATGAGAAACAAACTGAGGGCCTCAGGGGAGGGGGGTGGGGGAATGGGATAGACTGGTGATGGGTAGTAAGGAAGGCACGTATTGCATGGTGCACTGGGTTTTATACGCAACTAATGAATCATCAAACTTTACATTGGAAACCGGGGATGTACTGTATGGTGACTAACATAATAAAAAAAATTTTTTTTAAATAATAATTAATTTTAAAAAATTTCTGCTGTTTTTAAGCCATCCAGTCCGTGGTATTTGTTATAGCAGTCCAAATGGACTAAAACAGCAGGATTTGTACATATTAGTATACATGTATAGACAATAGTATTTACCTGTGTATATGTATTACATTTTTAATTTATTCTGGACATGGGTTCTTTGCCAGATACATGCTTTATGTTCTGAAATTTCTGTAATATTACTTTAGAGGGGTTTTTTTAAGGTTTTTTATTTTTATTTTTATTTGAGAGAGAGAGAGAGGGCACAGACGGAGAGGGAGAAGCAGACTCCCCGTTGAGCAGAGAGCCCCATTCAGGGCTTGATTCCAAAGCCCTGAGATCAGGACCTGAGCCGAAGGCAGGCACTTAACCTATTGAGCCATCGAGGCCCCCCTAGAGGTTGGTTTTTTGTTTTTTTGGGGGGGGGGGTTTTTTGCTTGCCTAGCTTCTGCGAAGACTAAATTTAAGGCAGGAAATAGTGACTTGATTTATAGAGTGAATTCCCCCCCCAAAAAAATTAACTTATAAACAAAACTGATGAATGTTTTCATCATCATCTTGCTTTAATTTTCAAGCTTGTCTTAAAAGGGGATATATTTAGATTTTTCCCATGTGACTTCTGTAATCCAAGGCCAAATGACCTTTCAGTAATAGAAAATACATAGGTATGTATATATATTTTTAAGGTTTTTAAAGATGTATTTTTGTATTTGAGAGAGAGCAAGAGCTCGTGGGGCCAGGGGGCAGAGGGAAAGACAATCTCCAGCAGACTCCCTGCCGAGCAAGGAGCATGGTGTGGTGCTCCATCCAAGGACCCTGAGATCATGACCCCAGTTGAAATCAAAAGTTGGATGCTTAACCAGCTGAGCTACCCAGGCGCCCCAAGGTGTTTCTTATTTCTAAAAGCAGTGGAGTTTGGGGGTACTCTTCTTTTTTTGTTTTTGTTTTTGTTTTATGTTTGGTTTTTTGTTGTTTTTTTCATCTCAAGAAGGGGAAAATATAATAACAGTAATAGCTGCCCCTTTTGAGCACATGTATCACATGCTGAATTGAGCACTTTATAGTCAATATGTCATTATCCTACGAAAATCCCCGTGAAGTGGTAATTACTATTTCCGTTTTAGAAATGAAGAAGCAGAGGTTCAGTGGAGCTTAATAATTTGCTTACAATCATTCAGCAGGTAAATGAATGATAGAGGCAGAATTTGAACTCAGAAATGACTACAAAGCTGGTTCTTTTCCATTTTCTTCTCTGGTTGTCTGTCCTTGAACTTAAATAAAAATTTCTTTATACGGCCATGTATGTACTCATACAGAATTTCATGTGGACATGTAAACGTACTTTTTTATGTGTAGATTTTTATTTAATTACTCTTCTATTGTAGGCATTTACTTTGTTTCCAGATTCTGGCCTCTCTAAATAGTGTTTTACTAAACATCCTTATATGTGTTCTAAATCTTTTACTTTTATGGAATAGAGTCTCAGGAGTATGATTGCTGGATCAAAGGGTCACATGTTTTTTAAACTGATTATTTAATTTTTATATTTAATTTACTTATATCCAGATTGGTTCTCTGAAAGGCTATTACTGTTCACCAGCAGTGTAACAAAGTACGTGTAACCCCATATTCCAAACAGTATTAGTTATCAGTAACTGTATTTAATTTTTTGCTGTCAGTGGATATAAGTGATTCCAGCATATCTTCAGTTTGCAGTTCTCTGTCTACCACTACATTTGAGCGATTTGCTCTTCTGTGAGTTACCTTTTCATCTTTATTAAACATGAAATCTCGAAGCCAGAGATGGAAGGAAATCACTTAAATAAAATAAAAATTATTTACCAAAAAAAGAACTCTTTAAGTATCCTCTATTATGTATATTAATCCTTTATCTTCATCATAAATACCTTTCTAAAACTTTAATTCCTTACTGACTTCATTGGTGAATTCATACCATACAAAACATTTTCAGTTTTTTGGCAGAAAATTGTGTCTTGGTTAAGGTCTCCTACCTTTAAGTTTTGTAAGTGCAGTTTCTAAGATTTTCTTGCAAGATTTTTATTGTATGTGTTATATATTTATATCTTATCCATCTGGAGTTTATTTTCGTACATGGCATATGAGAGCAGCCCAATTTTACTTTTTCCCAGATGGATAACCAGTTGTGCTACTCCTGTTTTCCTACTGAATAGGACTACCATCTTTGTTAGATCTTAAATTCTTATATATACTGAGATTGAGTTCTAGATTTTTCTGTTTATTGATCTGTTTGTATATTCCCATGCCAATACTGTTTTGGTTAAAGAGGCTTCAAGTTATGTTCTGATATCTGGTAAAGGAAATCTTTTTTCACTGTTTCTTATTTCATATTTTTCTTATCTATTCTTGCGTATTTAATCTTCCATATAAACCTTAAAATCATTTTCTTTAGTCTCACCACCACTACCTCCCTATAAGGTTATGTAAGGATTCTAATTTGAATTTTATTTAATTTACATATTAATTTAGGCTATAAATTATATTGTTATGGTATCTTTACATCTAAGAGTATGGTATGTCTTGCCACTTGTTCAGATCTTATTTTATGTCTGTTAAAGACTTTAGAGATGCCTTCCTTTACGTCTTGTGCCTTTTTTGTTAAATTTACTCCTAAGAATTATCCTAGAGTGTTCTTGCTATTGCAAATGGGGTATTTTTTTCTGATTTCTGTTTCAGGGTGCTAATTGCTACAAAAGGGAATAGACACTGGTTGTTGTGTTTTTTTTTTTCCTCTATCCATCTGCCTCTTGGTATTTTGATTAGTTCTCCTAATTTTATACTAGCATCTTTTGAGATTTTCAGGTATGTAATTATATCAGCAAAAACAGTTGCACCTCTTTTTTTTGCTGTTTCTGCAAGCTATCAAATTTTCTTTGTTTTGTTTATATGTTAGAAACATTAAGACGGGCACCTGGGTGGTTCAGTCGGTTAAGTGTCTGCCTTCATTCATCTCGGGTCATGATTCCAGGGTCCTGGGAGCCTACATCGGGCTCCCTGCTTAGTGGGGAACCTGCCTCTCCCTCTTCCCCCTCTCCCCCCTTGGCAGCTTGGTGTCACACACTCTCTCTCTCTCTCTCTGTCAAATAAATAAAATCTTAAAACAAAACAAAACATTAAGACAATGTTAAATGATGGTGGTGGTAACTAGCATCCTTATTGAGTTCCTGATTTTAATTAAGGTGGTTTTAGTTTTTTAAACTTTTGGAAGGCATGCTGTTCATTTTTGGTTTTTTGTAAGTAATTTTTATTTTACTTAACTGATTTTCTTCCTCTTTGGCTTTGAAGATTTTATTAAGAATGTCTACTAAGTTTTATCAAGAGTTTTTTTTAGCCCTTAATATGATTTTTAATATTATCAACATTCTGATAGACTTCTTGATATTGAAGCTTCATGGAATAAATTTCTATAGACCAAATACTCCTAAATTCTTTGTTTTCTGTTCTTTCTGGCCCTTGACCAAAGGTTCCTTGACTATGGTGTCTAGATAGAACTTGTCAGACTCATTGGGGAGGAACCCTAATAAGTAAGGCACAGGGACTCCCATGGCCCCTCTCAAACCCCAGTTGTAAGAGCTATAGCTGTTTGGGTCTGGTGAATCAAATAAATTGCAGTTGACAATGAAGAGAAGTAGAGACACTTTCTAGCCTCCAACATCCAGAATCAGCCTCTGGCCCTTCCTTTTGGTTATTTCTCACCTTTTATGTCAGTGACTCTGGTTTTTTTGTTTGTTTTTTATTTGCTTAGTAGGACAGATTTATGTCAAAATTGCTTCCTTAATGGATTCTTTTAGTGAAAGAATAATGAAGTAACAACATATTCTGATGGTTCTCATTCCTTTCATCCAGTCAGCCTTGTGTTTTCTGAAACCTATTTGCTTTTGTTTTTGTAGTGGTTTTACTGATAAACTTCAGTGATAAGAATCTTTGTTACGAATTTCAAGTTTTTATACAAAGTCTAAACTAGTGACAAGTCCATGTAACCAATATTTACATTTTTAATTGTTTGTCCGAGGGAAGTCCTGGAGGCCCAGCCATATTTTAGCAGTCTGGAAAAATAACTTAAATATCTAATTATAATTTCATTATTATGCAGATTGTTTTGGTTTTAATTAAAAATATCTCTTTAATAGATTTGGTAATAGTCAAAGATTCAATAATATATTCATAGAACCTGCCTGTAAGTACCAAACCAAAAGGGGGTCAATTTAGCAAAAAGAGCACTGGCCGTAGAATTAGGAAGCCTAAGTACTAGTTTCAGCTCTGCCATTAGCTTATGAACTCAAATGAGTTCTGCACTTGAGGCCATTCACTTCTTCTCTGACATGACGTTGCTAAAATAATTGGTTGATCTTCCTTTAAGCTTGAAAATTCTGGAAAATAAGGTATGTAACATGTTTGAGTCCTGCCCCCTAAAATAGCCCATGATTCTACTCTTTCACAACTGAGTCCTTTGCTATCTGATTCTATAGGAAAATAGGTTTTGAGTACACTTTTAAGAACTATATTGTGTGCTCCCATATAGCAGTTGCTGTAGTTGGTCTGCTATAGACCTAATGTTTATGTCCCCCTAAAATTTATGTCGAAATCCTAACCCCTACTACGTGATGGTATTTGGAAGTGAGCCTTTGGGAGGTTACTAAGTAAAAAGGGAGCAACCCTCAAGAATGCGATTAGTATCTTTATAAAATAAGGCTCCGGATTGGCTCCCTTGCCCCTTCTACCTTATGAGGACATAGCAGTAGATGGCCGTGGGTCCTCACAGGACACCAAATCTGCCAACACCTTGATTTTGGACTTCCTAGCCTCCAGAACTATGCTAAATTTCTGTTGTTTATAAGTCATTCAGTCTGGTATTTTTATTATAACAACCTGAATGGACTAAGACAAATTTTTCTCAGATTGTTATTTGTGAAAGTAATTTCAAGTCTCCATATCCCATCTCTGTAATGTCACGTCCCCTCTAGTGAGTTTCTGTAAGTCGTATCTGTCCAGGGAATTCTCCTGAATTACAAGACTGGAAACATGATCGGCTTGATCATATTGAGATATTTGATATTTAATAATTTTTGACCTCCAGACAGCTAATTTCATATATATCAACTTAATAACTAGGTGAATTAAACAGTTATTATACTAGGGTTTTACTTGAAACATCTTCCCATCTAAAAGCAGAATTGTCTGTTGTCTTATTAGGCGTTTGTTGTTTAACCAGCCGTAAATACCTTTGAAAGCCTACTTTATGTCAGCCCTGTGGTAGGTTTCATGGATATGCCCATGAGTAAAATGTATCTGCTCCTGGTTTGGGAGAGACTATAGTCTAATGAGGGAAATAAGCAATTAACTAACCATTTACAATAAAATTGTGTAAGAGTTATAGAAGAGAAAATACATATTGCCACGTGGCACGTAACGAGAACTTCTAAGGATTCAAAAAGGTCTTTTCAGAAATTATTGAGGGAAGGGGATTGTTGGGGTAGGATAGGGTGCTGCATGGCATGTGTGATGTTAGAAGTCAGTGGGAAAAATGTGTACTCAAGGGTGAGAGAGAGCTTGGCAATTTCATGGAATGTAAAATGAAATGAGGCCAGAAAATATAGGTAGGGGCTGGATCTTCGAAAGCCTAAATAAGGCATATTTGAGATTTTTAGCAATAGAAAGTCATTGAAACGTTTTAAGCAGGCAGATTATATATTCATGTTTCGAAGGCACTATGCAAAGTAGATTAGAGTATTGTCTCAAGGCAGATTGTCTTGATTCAGATCCTTCTTCCTACTGTATTTAAACCATTAACATTGGGCAATAAATTACATTAGACTTTTGTTTCCTTATCTGTAAAATGAGATGACAATAGTACCTTATTTGTAGAGCTGTTAAATGAACTTAGATAATGTGTGAAAACACTAGGTACAATTTTAGCCCATAGTAAGTATAAATTATTGCTTAGTTATTGTTATTTCTAATATCATTATTAATTTTAAAATGGTCATTCCAGTTACTTGAGTTAGAATGGAGTAAGATTAATTGAAGCAAAACTTGTTAGTAATTTAGGCAAGAGAGGATTGTGACTTGGATTGGAGTAGTGGCAGAACGGATAGAGAAAGATACCATTTCAGAGAAGTCTTTCCGAAATACTTGGCACATGGTGATTGAGTGAATGTGGGAGGTAAGGGAGAGGGAAGAGTAAAAGATGAGTCAAAGAACCTCAAATTGGTTATGGAATGACACCGTACAAATACACCCCTATCAGCTGCATTTAAATAATATGTTAATTAAATAAATCAACATTTAAAGCTCATTTTTAATGAATAATATGTAGTAGATAATGCCCAGAAGTGAATCTTAGGAATTCGAAGAACTGAGATTGATCGTTTCTCCTGTAATATTTAAGCCACTGAAAGATTGAGAGAAGAATAAATACAACTTGAACAGTCATTTCCCTTTTTTGTTTCATGTATCCTCTTTTGCCTTCTTTCCTTTTTTTAGTTCTGTCAGTTTGTTATTTTCATTTTTCAGTATTAGGTTGAACCATATAGAAGTTGCCAGTTTTGTAGATCAGAAAATATTTAACCAGAAATGAAATGATTAAATATTGGCCATTCTACATGATTCATCCAGTTGTCTTCTCATCCTCTAAGAATTTTAACCAGGCTCTGAGGGTCCATTTTGAGTTAAATTGAGCATTAAAGCTAGTCTGAAAGAATGTTGCTGTTGATGGACCACTGGAACTGAGTCCCATGAAGTAGGTGACTTAAACCTGGCATCATTCATTCAGTGCGGCTCTGGGAGGATATCTCGTGGCCAGAGTTTTTGCTAGCTTTACTGAAACGGACACGTTATATATTATTTTGGCTGTTTTTTAAAACCTGATTAGAAAAATGGTACAGTTGACCCTTGACCAACATGCAGGTTTAGGGGTGATGACCCCCACACACATTTGAAAATCCACATACAACTTTTGACTCACTCAGAACTTTACTACTAATAGCTTACTGTTGACTAGAGGCCTTATGAATAACATAAACAGCTGATTAGCACATATTTTATATGTTATATGTATTAAACACCGTATTCTTAGAGTAAGCTAGAGAAAAGAATGTTATTTAAATCATAAAGAGGAGAAAATACGTTTATAGTACTGCAGTATTTATCGAAAAAAACCCGCTTATAAGTGGACCTGTGTAGTTTAAACCCATGTTGTTCAAGGGTCAACTATACAAAGAAATTGGGAAATTCAGAAAATATAAAGAAAATAAAAAATCTCTTGTAATCCCACCCACAATCCACTAAAAAGTAGAGTTGATTTCCAGCGTGTTTCCTTCCAATCATATAGATACAGGAATACTGGTTTCTTTTTTTTTTTTTTTTACCAGAAAAACACAA
This sequence comes from Ailuropoda melanoleuca, assembly GCF_002007445.2. Classification (NCBI taxonomy): domain Eukaryota; kingdom Metazoa; phylum Chordata; class Mammalia; order Carnivora; family Ursidae; genus Ailuropoda; species Ailuropoda melanoleuca. Next base: position 49,050,152 of record NC_048224.1, read on the forward strand.
ATATATCATGAGACAGCATAATTTTTTTTTAAAGATTTTATTTATTTATATGACAGAGTGTACAATAGGGGGAGCAGGAGAGGGAGAAGCAGGCTCTCTGCTGAGCCAGGTGCCCGATGTGGGGCTCAGTCACAGAACCCTGGGATCATGACCTGAGCCGAAGGCAGACACTTAACCAACTGAGCCACCCAGGTGCCCAAGACTGTATTATTTTAAAAAGGAAATGAATAATGGATGGAGCTAGCAAGTATTATGCTAAGCGAAATAAGTCATTCAGAGAAAGACAAATACCGTATGATTTTGGTCATGTGAAATTTAAGAAACAAAACAAATGAGCAAGGGTGGGAGAAGAGGGAGGCAAACCAGGAAACAGACTCTTAACTGTAGAGATCAAACTGATGGTTACTAGAGACGGGGAAGGGAGGGATAGGTTAAATAGGTGATGAGCACCAAATGTTATACGGAAATGTTGAGTCACTATATTGTACACCCAAAAGTAATATTACACTGTAAACTAACTGAAATTTAAATAAAAGCTTTAAAAAATAAAAAGGAAGTATATATAGATTTTTTGAAGATTTATGTATTTATTTTAGAGAGAGGGCAGGGGGGAGGAGCAGAGGGGGAGAGAGAGAGAAAGAGAGAGTCCCAGGCAGACTCCATGCTGAGCAGGGAGCCCAACCCCTCAGGCTCGATCTCATTATCCCAGATCACAACCTGAGCCGAAACCAAGAGTCAAAGACTTAACTGACTATGCCACCCAGGCACCCCTGTATAGATTTTTTTTTTTTGAGGACATAGATTTATTGCCACTTTATGTCCTTAATAATTTTTTTCTTCTGAAGAAAATGTTTTTCTTTCATCTGAAACAAAACACTTAACTCTTGACTGATTTGACAAAGTGTGACTCCAAGCTTTTTGTTGTTTTGAGTTTCCTATATGAATGTTTTGATTTTAGCTCCATGTGATTTTACTAAAATAGAAATGAAGTTGAAAGAACTATTATTATACTAGTGATAGTAATGTAACAGCTTGTATTTTTATTACATTTTTAATTCTTTCAAGTTATTAACCGATGTAATGGTTTTTTTGTCCACATAACTGTCTAGTTTTATACATGAGACACCCAAGATGGAGAATAAGTTACATGACAAAATTCACAAGTAGTTAGAAAAGCTTTTGCTACTGACTTTGGTGAATGGTTTTTCTGTTTATTGAAATATAACTCAGAAATCATTCCTTTTTTCATTCCGTATTAAGCACTTAAACTAATGAGGGTTAAAAACAAAGTGTGTGGTAAATGTATAGAACAGTAGTAACCTGGTTTGTCTGGAGGGCAAGGTGTGTGGGGTGCGGTGTGGACTAGGGAGATCAGGTTGGAAAGGCGCTAGGGAGCCATTAACTTGTCTTGAACTGTGGATACCGTAATAAAGCATATACTATTAGATGTTTAGGCAGAAATGAATAGATCAGAAAAATTAACAAGACTAGAAGCCCAGATGATATTTATTTTGATGGCCTAAAGTATGTAAAAACTGAATTGAGAACCACTGTAGAAAACAGATTCCCAGGAACCTGGTGAGTAAGAATAGTACATTGAGTGGGAGAGAGTGGTCAAGATGATTCCTGAGTTGTTTTTTTTTTTTTAAAGATTTTATTTATTTATTTGACAGAGATAGAGACAGACAGCGAGAGAGGGAACACAAAGCAGGGGGAGTGGGAGAAGAAGAAGCAGGCTCATAGCGGAGGAGCCTGATGTGGCTTGATCCCATAACGCCGGGATCACGCCCTGAGCCGAAGGCAGACGCTTAACCGCTGTGCCACCCAGGCGCCCCGATTCCTGAGTTTCTTACCTGAGTGCCTGGAAAAAATAAAAAAGTGTTGGAAAAAGAGGCCAGTTGAGAAAAGTGTGATTACTTTTGGACATGCCGTGGCTGAAGTCTACAGGACATCCAGGTGGAAGATGTATAGGCTTGCAGGCAAATTGTAAATGGGAAAGAATGCTCAGGAGTGAAGACAGGGCTGGAGACATAGGCAGAGAAATTATTAGTGTAGAGGGAGTAATTGATGCCATGTTATCATTTGTTCTTTCTAGGTACTTTTACTGCCTTACATATGTATAGCTCAATGTATTTGAGGAATGTGTGACAGCAAAGTATCCAAATAACTGTTGTGTGCCTCGGAACTGGGCAGTCACAATGAGAGGCACTTTAGGAATCAGATGACCCCAGCCTCAAGCGGTGCAGCATGGTTGGCAGAAAAACACAGACGACCTAGGAAGGGTATTTTAGTTCTAGGAGAAGAAAGGAAATAAGTAATATACCCACTATGTGCTAAGTATTGGTAAGCCTTTTGTATGTATACACTGTCTGCTTTATTTTGCAATAACTCTGAAATAGGGAGTATGATCCTCATTTTACAGATGATGAAACTGAGCGTAAGAGAGGCTTAATAATATAAGAGCAAGGATTTGAACCAGATGGGTGGTCAGTGCCATGGGTTTTTTATATGCCACACTTGGCCATGTTTTCCAGTAAGATCTGGCAAATACAGCTATCAAGCTTACGCTCAATAGGTTTTTTAGTGCTGCCTTCCTATAATAAGCACAGTGCTTTAGCTCTTAAAATATAAGTAATCGAATTCTGATTATGGAGGGCCATTTGCCGGCAGTGAGGAAGCATGTATGTGAAACAAATAAAAAATCCTGCCCAGGTGTGCCATCTTTCTAGAATGCTTAGAAATGCCAACCTTTGCTTATTTTCTTTTACCCTACTGGGTATGTGGAACTTTACTTAAAAGAATGAATTGAGAGTCCAAAGACACCTGGAGGAAAAAGTACAAGCAATACACATTTCCAGTTAGCTGAAAATTGTCATCATTTATGACATTACCAGAATATAACCCCAACACAGTATAATATATAATATATCTCACAGTATAATCCCAACTTGCGTTGTTTTAAGTAGGCACAAACAAGATTATGTATTCTAAGGTACATAAGCTAATTTGTGCTATGAAACTTCTTGCAGTTTTAAAGCCTAAGTGGAAATGGGTATATTTACTTGTCCACCTTTTGTGTGTATTTTTGTGTACTGCTTCTCAGTAAACTAGGAGCAAGCAATGGCATCTCAGAACTATAGGGTAGCGCTGAATACAGGAACAGCGGGCTTGTGTACTGTTTCCTCAGTGTTCAGAATGGGTGAACATATTTTCTCTTGAAAAACTGATTTTTAAATTTGCTTGTTATCTTTGTCATCTTTCTTAAAATTAGCCAATGTCCAAGTGAATCATGAGAGAAAATTAATGCTGAGCATTTAGCCTTCTAGCTAGAACTTCTTGTGCCCCTGAATTAGGATTCCTCAGTTGCCACGCACCGTTCGCACACTTTCATTCTTTAGCATTGCTCTTTGTTCCTGAGGAAAATGCTATAAGAAAATAGGAATTTCCTCTCACCATTACCCCTTTGGCAGTGTGTTTCAATCTAATTCCTGGCTGGCATTCTGTCCCGGTTACAACCCCTTCTCCTTACTAGCAGTCTAAATTTTGCTCATCTACTAAAGGGGGATTCCAGACAGACGAGGAAACAGCTTTCAAACACTGCACTGCAGGCATATTAAGTCATTACCTCACCGTGCAGTTGGGAAATCAGGGACCACTTCTCTGGCTATGAATTCTAATGAGCTGCTAAAGATGCCGAAGGGTGTGCGCGCACAGGCGTTTTTCTTTCCCCTCCCCCGCTCCTTCCTTTTCCCAAGCCCCCTCTTCTCCCTCTTTCCCCTCCTCCTCCTTTATCCCCTCCCTCTCTGTCTCAGTTCTGCAGTAAGCGGGGCTGAGGCACATTCCTGCACTGCAAGGCTTTCTGTTAAGGATGTGTTGTGGCTTTTGTTTGGATTGCAGCATGCAGAATTACAGGTAACACTCTGAAATCGAGCTAGGCAGATAAATTCTGTTGAAATGTTTTCAAAGAGGTGAAATATTACATTGGAATCAATGAAGAAAATAAATTATCTTAAGTAATTTGATTAGTGGTAGTTACAGTAAAATATTTTCAGAAATGCTGTAAGCAGATTCTTTTTCTTCCCCCAAGAGGCTCAAATGAAAGGAAATGGGGTTAGATTGATCTGGCTTGTGATTGATTTTGTTTTATGTTGATCATGAAAGCTTGCTGTTGTTGCTCCTCCTCTGTAGAGTAAGGACCAGTTAGGTGGGGTGCCGCTGAGAGTAGCCATGAATAGTTGTACCGGGTGGGGTGGGATGGAGTGGTGGGAGGGTTGATACCAGCCTGAGCTAGCCAGGTTCTTTGATTAGGGCGTTGGATGCAAAATGTAAAATGCTCTCTCCTTTTCTTCTATCAGCTGTTCAGAGGAGACTCATTACAACTCCTGCTGAAGCTCCTAATCTTCCTCCCTTCTCTTCTGCCCCTACCCCCTACCCTCATTGGCCTGAAGACACTGTACCCAGAGTTTGCCTTTCTCCCCTGGTGCTATGTGTTTGGTAAACCTGGTACTATGGCCACATCTGGGACTGGCCAGACAACTGCTGCTGGTTCTCCCTATTCCAAGGATTTAAAGGGGAATTGTACTGCAGGCAATGCACCAGAGCAGCATCAGGAGCTTGGGGACTGAGGCTCCTCTGGCATTATTACAGACACACAGAGCTGACCGCAATGACAGCAGCTGCTCCTTTGAACTGTTGGCAGCAGCCAAGCGGCAGCATGAAGTGAGAGATCACTCCTGAGCTCAAGATGAACTCTACCTTGGATGGTAATCAGAGCAGCCACCCTTTTTGCCTCTTGACATTTGGCTATTTGGAAACTGTCGATTTTTGCCTTTTGGAAGTATTGATTATTGTCTTTCTCACTGTATTGATTATTTCTGGCAACATCATTGTGATTTTTGTATTTCACTGTGCACCTTTGTTGAACCATCATACTACAAGTTATTTTATTCAGACTATGGCATATGCTGACCTCTTGGTCGGGGTCAGCTGCCTGGTCCCTTCTTTATCACTCCTCCACTACCCCCTTCCAGTCGAGGAGTCTTTAACTTGCCAGGTATTCGGTTTTGTAGTATCCGTTCTGAAGAGTGTCTCCATGGCCTCTCTGGCCTGTATCAGCATCGATAGATATATTGCCATCACTAAACCTTTAACATATAATACCCTGGTTACGCCCTGGAGACTGCGCCTGTGTATTTTCCTGATTTGGCTATATTCCACCCTGGTCTTCCTGCCTTCCTTTTTCCACTGGGGCAAACCTGGATATCATGGAGATGTGTTTCAGTGGTGTGCAGAGTCCTGGCACACCGACCCCTACTTCACCCTCTTCATCGTGGTGATGTTGTATGCCCCGGCAGCCCTCATTGTGTGCTTCACCTATTTCAACATCTTCCGCATCTGCCAACAGCACACAAAGGAGATCAGCGAAAGGCAAGCCCGCTTCAGCAGCCAGAGTGGGGAGACTGGGGAGGTGCAGACCTGTCCCGATAGGCGCTATGCCATGGTCCTGTTCCGAATTACTAGTGTATTTTACATCCTCTGGTTGCCATACATCATCTACTTCTTGTTGGAGAGCTCCACTGGCCACAGCAACCGCTTCGCCTCCTTCTTGACCACCTGGCTTGCTATTAGTAACAGTTTCTGCAACTGTGTCATTTATAGTCTCTCCAACAGTGTCTTCCAAAGGGGACTAAAGCGCCTCTCAGGGGCCATGTGTACTTCTTGTGCAAGTCAGACCATAGCTAAGGACCCTTACACAGTTAGGAGCAAAGACCCCCTTAATGGATGCCATATCTGAAGTGGTTCAGACACTGGGTCACTGTGGTGTGTGTGTGTGTTTCCTTTTTATCTCTGTGTTCCTAGTTCACTAGGAAAACTGGGACAAAATTATTAGACTCTAAGCAATAGCAAACAAACGATCCATCGAAAATAACCTTCTAAGTTTGCAGAAATTATTTTCTAAAAAGTGTTTTTGCATCAGGAGAATCAGGACCCTGAGGATAAATTGCTCTTGGTTCCAGTTTTTGTAATGTCATGGAAATGACCACATTTTTAAGATTTAAAATAAATAAAGCCATATCTAACACCTCTCTTTAGCTGGCACGACTGAACCTGGGTGTGAAAAGTGTTAGCATTTTTAAAAAGTCATTTTCTTGTCGCTTTTCTGGGTTCTTTCCAGCTGTTTGGGCTGCATATGCAATTGAATTCTTTTAACGGGGAATATTAAAAACCGGTGATGAATTAACAGGATTTAAATTTTTTCTTTATATATGCCAAAGTAGAGCTACACTGCAAGTTTCAGCACTATCATTTAGAAAGCCGAATGTTTTATGTTTTATGTCTTATTCTCATGAGAGAATTCAGTACAGTGAATAATGTGAACACTTAAACACTAATTTTAAAATTTTGCAGTGCACTGTAAATGAAGCAAAAATACAATCAAATCGTATTTTTATGAAAAATTGAGCTGCTTTCTGTGCCATGCTTCATGGAGATCTAAAGAAATGTGTGTATAGAAAGTGATTGTGTTGTAGTATTTTTGCCCATGCCTTTGTGTATGAGTGTATTGAAAATGTTTGAATTTAGATTTCTCTTTACAGCAAAATGTGTTTTAATAAGCTGAAAAACAAACGATAAGTTAATTGATGCCATTTTTTTTTATAATGGTGAAAACATATAAAGTAAATCTTTAGTCTTCTCTTTTTTTTTTTATCCAGAGACTTTTGAAATATCAATATCCGGGAGAAAGGTGTCCTAAGCAACTGAGTCAGAAAATATACTGTATATTAACTAGTACATTTATAAAATAGAAGGGGATTGAGATGTTCTCTGTGGTTAAATGGAATCAACAAAGTAGCATCTTACTCTTTTTAAAAGCAATCTTTTTTAGTTAGTGTTAAGGAATGCACATTTGAATGAGAGGAGAGAGAATTGCTGTTCTCTTTCTGGGAAAAACAAAATCCTTTGGTATAACAGTTCTTTACTTAGTCTTTCTTTTTTTTAAGCCAAAGTACTAGCAAAATCTATAGGATGTTATTACTGTTACACTGTAGAATTATCGAGAGTGCTGTGTATTTGTATGTACTAGTGATGTTTTGTTCTTCAAGTGATTATCTTTAGAACAAGAAGTTTATTTTTCTAAAAGGAGAGAAGGATTTCCCAGCAGCTCCAGGCATGAAAGTATTTCCTCTGCTTTTCTACTGGTTTTAATGTTTTGGAAGTCTTGGGGGGGGACTTATGTGATCTCTGCCTTTGGCTAGATGTTATAATCTGAATACAACAGTGGCATTCAGTGAGATGGAAGAAAACCAAGGGAAATGGGTTAAAGTGGAGTTTTGAATCCAAGAAAGGACATGGATATTTATAAAACAGGGCGATAGGCTTTAGTTTTTTTGTCATGATATTAGAAAACCTGCCCCCTTTTAAAATGAAGGACAGCATTCTTATGATTTTAGGCTTTAGATACCCGTTTCATTTTAACCTCAAATGTGTGTTCTACTTAAACTTTTTAATTTTAAGTTTAGAATAAGTATTACATAAACATTGAAATTTCAGATTCTGAATTCTTCCCAAAAGCTTGCCTGCTCTTTATATTTACTATTAGAAAACTCAATTCCAAGCAGTTTCAATATTTAGAACTCATTGAAATTACAAGTTATGTTAACAGTGGATGACTCTGTTAAATTGCCATTTGAATTGGAAAACCTTTTCTCTTGGATTCTGAAAAATGGTTCTGTACATTTCTCCTTTAAAAACATGGCACAAATCTAAAAAAACCAAAATTCCCTTTTCATACACATTGGAGAATATAACCTGTTCAGATTTGCAGTTTGCTTGTGAGTTTTTAATTTAGCAAAGATGAGAATCTTAAAGATTATTTTTTATAGAAAACTGATATTAAATCAGTGGATTTTTACTTTTGGGGGTGCCGAGCCCTTTTAATTTTTTCCTGCAATGGAGTTCCATCTTGTGAGAAAAGAGAAGACTCTTTCGGAAAGATCTTATGGAAATTTTATGGAAAAGAGAAAATAACTGTTTGATTTTTCTGGAAGTGGCTAATCAAGCCGATCTTTTAATGACTCAAAAGACAACTCTCTTAGTAAGAGCTTTTGTTAACAGATTTTTACGTTTTTTTTGTCCTTGTACCAAATTTAGGTGTTATTAGAAATTTTTTTTTCACATTAAAATCTCTGTCAACGTCTCAGCCTAAAACTAAAGTAGAAACTAAATACGTGTAGCAATTTTAAAGAAAAAAAATTCCCCCACTCCCCCAGCTGATACTTGTTTAATATCAGATGTCTTTCCAGTTCATCTTGTCTTCATTGGACTGTATAAAGCCTGCGTTTTCTTCCAGTTGTCAGTTCTTTTCTCACATTCATTGTCTTTACTGTTTTTTAATTTTTATTTTCTTATGTGTGTGCATGTTGGGGGTGAGCGGATGAGCCTGGATGTAATCATCCAGTCTTCAATGTCTAGGAGGGTTTTCTATGTGATACATTTGGACAGTTTGTATTTAAATAACCTTTTCATCCTGGCATATTTAGTGCAACATTTGATGACGTTTGGTTTAAATACCAATGTGGCTAGTTCAGAATGAAAAAAAAGTATATTTTTAGATTCAATTACCTTGGGCTTTGGCAAGACAGTGCATTTAACTATATATGGCATATGAGTGATATCAGAGGAAGCATAAGCTTTTGGTGATTGTGTTGAAATTATTTCATAGTAAATGTTCAAATGAGACAATACTAATTGTTATATTTGTAAATTAGTTGTATGTTTTTATACAGTGATTTTAGAGAAGATGTGGGTTTTTTTTTCCCTCTTAGAACAGAAAAGCAGTTACAAAAGGACAAGTGGTCTACTTTAATGGAAGAACTGTCTTACACCAGAAAGGATATTTAAATTGCTCATATATCTGCTGACTCCCAAATTCCATTTTGGAAAGGGTTTTCTTTAAGCGTTATTGCTTGATGAATTTCTTTTTGAGCCTTTTTAAAGGGCTTTTCCTTTTTACTTGAATAATGGTCTCAGTATTTTAAGGATTGGGAAAACTTGAATTTTTGTACTATAAATGCATTGTCCACTCTTTGAACTTGAAATTGAAGCAACAGGGTTACAAGTTCCCAGACAGTAGAGTGGTTTCTGGGAGTGTTTCCTCAGCCTTTCAGGTTTGATTGAAAAATCTGCACAGTGGCTTTATAGGAAATGTTTTAATTTTGCTATGTGTTTTTGTATCGTAGAAGACTTGTGAAATAAATTATTGGCAAGCCAGAATTTATTGTTATATGAGCATATTATGGGAAGATTAAGGATGGGAGAATTGTGGCATTTATGATTTTTTTAAAGTCTTCACAAATCGTTTTCTATGTTGTTTTTGTATAATTTTTCCTTTTCAGGTTGAAGGAAACCTAATTATTTTATATTAAATGTACATATTATTAACATATTTTGCAGATCCTGGCATTATTCTAGACATTTCTTAGAGCCGCAAATGAGTCATTAGGCTTTTCTTCAAGATTTAGGTGATGAGGGCACCAAGATAAGATTAAAATGAACTTTGAATTGAGAATAAAAAAATCTAGGTTTCTGTTTCAAATTAACTAGTTTTGTAAGGGCAAGTCACTTCTCTAAGTACTTAATTTTTTCTGTAAAAGAAGATAATCCCCTCATCCCTCATAGGGTTACTTTGACAATTGAATTAAATATGGATGTAAAAGTACTTTGTAATATGTGAAGTGCTTTGCAATGAAAACGAGTGCTATTATTTATATTTACGATGGTTTCACATCTAAGAAAGTCCCACATAATGATATGGTGTCCTCCCACATTAAGGTCCTAGAAGCTCAGTGCAGGGTTAGCAATTCTATGCTATTTAGCAATCCCACGTTTGGGAAGAGAGGCATGATAAACCCTCAGCTTTCTAAAATGACAGTAGCATTAAATTCAACATAAAACTGTTTTCACTTACTTCCTTTACTTGTCTTAAAGTCCCTAAAGGCAGGAACAGTGTAGTGTCTCTTCATATCTTTATCCCCAAAATCTAACGTGGGACCTGGCTCAGAGCAGGAGTTCTGGTCAACTTTACGTAATTAATGAATGAGTCTTTCTTACTATTACTTCTAGTCACCATTATTACTTCTAGTCATTATAGAGCAGTGATGTTCAAAAGGTGGGCCAGAGCCTATAAGCAGTCTTCTCTTTGCTCAAGGCTATTCTTGACTCTAAGTGATAAAAGATATCTTTGTGTGGGAATGTGCGTTCTCTGTATGCCAGGTAACTTTACTCCTGGAAACCCTGTAGCCTGGGCCAAGGGAACTTCAGGCAGTGCTGTCAAACTGCCAGTTTCTCCCGGCCTGCATAAGGAATTTGTATTTGGATCACATCACCTTCTTGGCTCTGAATCCAGATAAGGTAGGTCATAAAAATCAGTCACAAGGAAAGAGGAGGTATAGCCTAGCTTGGTGACAATTCTGTGGCTTTGCTTTGTGTTTCAGTCTTTACCAGTTTTCTAGTATTGTCTTCCTTTCTTTTCTTAATATGCTATCAGTCATGTATTCAAAGGGATATGCTTTAGATGATACTTCTTGTAAGGTATGGAAAATTCTATTATGCAGTAACAGTGGCTTTAGGGGAAGTTTAAGAAGCAGTCAGGAAGCCTTTATACATCAAGCTCTGCTATGTGCCAGTCTTTGCAGCTGACAGGGTTATAAAGAAGGATCACATGACTCCTTTCTTGTAGAAAAGTCTGCATATTAAATAATCAGTTTTCTTGTCCCTCTGCTCTCTCAAAATGCTCTCAATCAGACTTAAATCTTCTAAGCAGGAGATAAGAGGAGTCCAGTCTGGAGACTGATATTTGAGGGCTCCCACACCAGTCACATTACCTGCCCATGTCACTTGAAGTTGATGCCTGTCAGTCAACAAATCCCACCTATGCATACAGAGCTTCCAATTAGCTTATTTATTCCTCTTTTGCAGTTAGCCAAAGATCACTGGTCTTTTTGAAAAAGGCATCTCACATAATACACAGGCCCAAAACAAACCGGAAAAAAAAAAATCAGAGGAAATAGAAACCATGCAAGTCACAAAAGTTTTAAAAGTAAATCCAGCATATTTTCCAAAATATATTTTCAGAGAAGCTTTTGCTTCCATTAAAAGAGAATAAGATCCCATAAAAAAAATGAACAGAAAGAGTATAAGAAAGAGTTCTTGAGATTTAAAGTATAATCAGATATTTTTTAAATCAGAAAAGTTGGAAGATAAAATTGAAGTAGGCCAGATAGTGAAACAAAAGACAATAAAGTAGATGAAAACAAGACAGAAACTCAATAAAGGAGGCCCAGTATCTGGCTAACATGATTTTCAGAAACAGAATAGAGGGAAAAAATGAGGAAATTCTCAGAGAAATATCAGAAGAAAAATTTCCAGAACTGAAAGATAAGAGTTTCCATAATGAAAGGGACCAGGTTGGTGTAATAAAAAGACTTTATGGTGGCAAATCATAAAATTTCAGAACACTGGGGATAAAGGAAAGTCTTAAAAGCTTCTTGGTCTGGAGTAGGGATGGGAGAGTGGGAACATACTAAGTACAGAGATCTGAATAGCACTGGACTTTCTGCCACTTTGAAGCAAGGAGATAACAGGGAATAACTTCAAATTTTTGAGAAGTGATCTTTAACCTAGAATTTTATGCCCAAACTTTCATTCAAGTGTGGGAGTAAAATAAACCCATTTTGACATATGCAGGGCTTCAAAAATATTTACCTGCCTTACATCCTTTCTCAGTGAGTTACTGAAAGATATGCTTCCCCAGGATGGTGGTTGAAATAAAAAAAAGAAAAAAAGGAAGATAGAGAACCCAGGGACTCCCAACACAAGACAGAGGGGAAAAGAATTCCATGGTGATGGAGAAGAAAAGCCATGGGATGTCAGCTGTGCAGCAGACCTAGAATGCAACTTGTCCAAATTGGAGTGGAAGGAAGGAGGGCACTAGGAAGTATGTCTTTAGGAAAAAATAACTGAGAGGAAATTATAATTCTTTTAATTTAATCTAATTTTTTTTTATTTATTGAGAGAGAGAGAGGTGTGCGTGTGGAGAGAGAGAATCCTAAAGAGGCTTCATGTCCAGGCAGAGCCCAATGAGGGGCTTGATCTCACAACCCTGAGATCATGACCTGAGCTGAAATCAAGAGTCAGACGCTTAGCTGACTGAACTGCCTAGGCACCCCAGGAATTTACAATTCTGTCAGATTTGTTGGGGAAGAATTGGTGATAGATATAGATAGAATACTGAGGAGAAAAATGGAGCAATTAGTAACTGCAGACAAAATGGAAAATTAACGAACAAAGGAAGTCTAGTCATGATATACTCTGTGATTTAGTTATGAATGATATTGATTTAATTAAAATTACATTGAGAGTCTGGGGAAGGGAAGTGTGTGTGGCAGGTGGGTGAGACTGGGGACTATAACAGAAGTACAGTCATCTCCCGTACTAGAAGGTCTTAAAAAAAAAAATAAATAAAAACCCCAGAAAATAACAATTTAAGTATTATATTTAGAAATAGGAAGAAAAAAAGCCCCCCCCCAAAAAAAAAGAAAGGAGGAGGAGGAAAGAGAGAAATGGTTGCCTCTGGGGAGCAGCGAGCAGGGTGGGAGGAGTGAGGGGTCTGGGGTCTGCTATTTTTCTTTGTAAGCCTTGTACTGTGACCTTTCCAACTAGGTAGGTGCGTTATTTTTTACAAAAAGCATAAACCACAATCCGGAAAAGGCAAATAGATTTCAGCAGAAGCAGAGGAAAACCAGAAAGCATAGGTTTAGACAATCAAAAAAGTAGAAAAATGAGAACCTAATAGCACTGTGTTATCTCTGGTCTTATACAGAGCAACTTCCTATTCATCATCTCCTCTCATCCTCCTAGGAAGACACGCAAAAGGGATAGTATCCCTCTTTTACAATTGTGAAAGCCTGGTTTAGGGACTGTAAGACCTTTTTTTTTTTTTTTTTTTTAGAAGTGGGGAGAGGTTCTCCGCTTTATTTTTTTTTTTTTAAGATTTTATTTATTTATTCGACAGAGATAGAGACAGCCAGCAAGAGAGGGAACACAAGCAGGGGGAGTGGGAGAGGAAGAAGCAGGCTCATAGCGGAGGAGCCTGATGTGGGGCTCGATCCCAGAACGCCGGGATCACGCCCTGAGTTGAAGGCAGACGCTTAACCGCTGTGCCACCCAGGCGCCCCATGTAAGACCTTTTTGATTCCAGTCTACTACATCATGATGTCACATAGGTGTCTGTTTGGGTCTTTTTAGATTTTTTAATCTTGGTTTTTACCAAGGGAAGACAGCAGACTGGAAATCATGAAAACAAACACAGTGTGTGTGTGTGTGTGTGTGTGTGTGTGTGTGTGTGTGTTGAGTATATGTATACTGGTATACAGGTACCTATAAGTAAAAGATGTGGCAATATGAGATGATGAGTGGAATGCAAAGTACCCTGCAGTATTCATAGGTAAGGAGATGTGTGTTAGGTGAATTTCCTTAGAAGGCAATGTATGAGACAGGCTAGGTTCGGGGAAAAGTAAGATCTCTGTAGTGTTAATTTCTGCCCACCCCTTGAATAAGATTGCTATAAAGTATCCAGGTGGGCAGAGTTTGAGGATCCCAAAGGATCTATAGACAAAAGAAAGTGACCTATAATTATTAAAGCAACGTATGATACGAGAGTGCCCTTTGCAGAGTAAAAAGCACATCCTTATGTTAAATTACCACGATTGAAATCACTTAATAAAAGATTTATTGGTTTGTTACAAAATGATTGTATTGGCTTTGAACAAAATACAAAAGTAAGAGTCTTTTCAAAGTAAAACTTTAAATTCTGTGTCTATCAGTTTTTAATAAATACTTGTTGAATTAGTAAGATAATATTTTGGGGAGAAAGCAGAAGTTACAACATTAAGCAGCATGATTTATTTCTGAATTTTCTTCCAGAAAGACTGGGGAACTCCCCACTGCCAAAACCATTTATTTATAGTTAGAACAAAAAAAAAAAAAATTAAAAAGGCCATTTGTGGGTCTCTGTCTTCATTGGCCCCTGGGGAGCAGAATCTGACTCAAAAGGCTTTTTCATTTTAAAAGTTCTTTTTCCTTATGACGTGATATTTGTAGTAATTGAAACCCTTCCCACTTAGATTATGTTAGCATCATGAATTGTTAACATCATTGTACTGAGGATGTGTGTTGTAGACTACAGAACACTGAAAATGAAGTTAAAACAGAATTTAGGTATTAGCTCTGGCCATTTATTACATAATCTGAATCTGTCTGAACTTCAGAAGGATACTCATGTTTGAGTAATGATGATGCAACATTAAAGGAGTTGGTTTAAGATCAGGTACATGTTACATTGATGTAGTGCTCTTTACATTACGACTGTGATTCCTTTATACTCTTGGATCACTTTTCTCCTAAGATAAAGAGAAAGTAGTGAAAAGAGTGTGGATTTTGGAATCTGAGGCCTTTGGTTCTCTACTCTGTAAAATGGGCTTATGCCCCCTCATTAGAATTTTTGTGAAATTTAGATACCGTACATTTTAAGTATGTAGACTTGTGCATGGTGTCATCATAGAAACTCAGTAAAAGATTGCTGCTATTATTTCTTTGTCACACAGAGGTCAGACTCTCCCAGTAACCTCCAGGGCCTGCCGCAAATTGGCATATACTCAGAGGAAAGCCCTGGGTGAATGTGGAGTGGCCCACCCTTCTTGCAGGCATCATAAACCCCTCAAGTACTGCTGTAATTATTTGCTCCATCACTACATTAATGTTTTATGTATTTTGTCCTGCTTTTATAGTATGTTCTGCAGGAGGATTACTCCTATACAATTCTTAGACATTAAGGTACATATATTTAGATGTACTTCATCAAGGAACAATTCATTGAGGCTTAGAATAAGCATTAATAGGTTAGAGGTAGAAAGGAAATTTAGGACTGCAGTGGTTAAGAGGTATCTCTTTTGTTGAAATTCAAAAATGAGTTGTATTAGGAAAAAATAAAATCATGGCAAGGGTGTTTTAAGCTTCAAAGCTCTGAATGAAGAGGAATCATTTATACACTTAAGAAATAGACCATATAATATGTTGGGATTAAAAGCAGTGCTTGAGAGGCAAGCCGACTTGGGTTTGAATTCTAGCCCTGCCACTTAATAGCTGTGACCTATGGCGAGGTACGTAATCCCTCCTAGTCTCTGTTGCCTTAACTAATAGCACTATTTCGTGCAAGCATTAGGATTAAACGAGCCAGTGCTTGTGAAGCTCTTGGCCCATAGTAAGCATTTGGTGCATGTTAACAGGTGCTGTTGTCTTCCTTGTGTGAATAGGCCAGCATGGATGAACCAGAGGTTTGAAGTTAAGGTGTAATGCTGAGTAAGGTCAGAAAGATAAATTGGGACTACCTAGTTTGGAATAAATGGCTAAGGGATTTGATTTTAATTTGGAATTGGAGATGCACTTAAGATTTTTGAGTAGGTAAATTACATAACATAGAATCCTAAAGTGACAGGGCTAGAAAACCCCTTAGAGGTCCCAGTCTAGACCCTTCCTCTTACAGATGGGGAAAGGGGACCCAGCGTGGTGGCTTAATTAGTTGCAGAACTGGGACTCAAATCCAGCCAGGTCTTATACCTCCCTTAGACTCAGTCATACCACCAAAATAAGTCCAAAGGTTTGTTCGGCATTTGTCAAGTGCTTAGAAAATGGGAGTTACTAGCAGGTTTGGGAGAAAGGGAAACAAGTATTCAGATTTTGGTGCATGTTAAATAAAAATAGTCCTTCCATTGGTACTTTCAACCAAACCAATTAAGAATTGAAAACTCTTCGTTAGAAAGTTGTGTTGATCACTGGCAGCCACCTCAGAAATGTTTGTTAGGACAAGTGAGAGTACATGACATGCTGGTTCTAGAACACTTCGTGGCTGTTTACAGTATTTGTCCTGCTGGTGAGATGAGAGGGCGAAGTTTTTGCCTAAGTGAAATTGAAGATCACTGCTTGTCCAATATCTGTTAAGAGTGCTGTTTCCCAAGAACTTTAAATAGAAAAACATTTTAAAAATTTAATTCCAGGAGGGCTCTTAACTACCTATGTAGAAAGGCATTATTACAAAGATACTAACAGACTTTGGTTGGTATACCTTTGTGCTGATAAGTTTTAAGGTTTTAGGTTAATAGAAAAAGATGTAAATAGTTACAGCTTTATACATTGATGAAATAAGATAGCTTTTAAATATTTAAATATTTGTTTCTTGCTAATTGTTTCTTAAGATTAGTTCTTTAGGGAAATATTAAAATCTCAAACATTTTTCTTGTATATCAGGGCTCAAGGAAACAAATTTGCCTGAAAGCTATATAAAAATATGTAACTAAAATAGATGTCGAAACCCAGAACATATATTCTGTGAATATGTATATGAATGCAGACCTTTTATAGAATTCTGAATGCAGTTCAGCAGTTCACAGATGGAGATGTTTGTGGTTAGTATCATTCAAACACAGATTCTCATTTAATTGTGTTAACTGTTATAAGAGCTGGGAACTCTATAGAGATCTAAAGTCATTTTAATATATCTGGCCATTTTGTAGTTGCTCTATATTTTTGCTACTTAATTCTCTAGCTTTAGAGTTCTTATTTTCAGAAGAAACTAACTTTAAAGTAAAACTGGGTATTTAAGCATTATGAAATATAAGTATTTTAGAAATCATAATTAGATTATTTGGTTACATTAAAAATATAGCTTGAGGAATGTATCTTGATCATGTGTGTGGTGTATTATGAATGGATGATTTTGAGAAGATTTGGTTCTGGGCATGTAATGCTTTATAAAATCTTTAAGCAAATAATGTAAGCCAAACAATAGAGTCTTTATTAAACTGTGTAAGAAGGCATTTGATACATTGCTCAGTAATATAATTGAAATAAGTATTTGGAAATTATCACAGTTATCAGGAACATGTGTTTGAAATATGACTTTGTATATAATAATTTTGTGACTTCAAATTTAGCTCATTTTTAGGTTACCTCCGCTACCAGCTTTTTCATCAAAATGACACTTTTTGTGTTCACTTTTGTCAGGTAACAGTTCATGAGTATTTCCTGCCTCTTGGGCCTCTCCATGATGGATTACTATGAAAAAGAAGCAACAATAACAAAGCAGGAAAAGATGACAGTGCAGTTAGCGTTTATGCCCTATCTATACATGATTTGGGACTATTTTGCCAAACATTGAATAATTTTCCTGTGGGAAACTTGAGCCCTAAAAGGAAATGAACATAGCGAAAAGACTGCATATCACATGGGACTTAGGTTTATTTTTAGAATGGCACTGTAATGCCATATTTGGATTGAAACAATGTGATAGCAGTACATTATTTTATTAAACAGCTATCTTTTCTGAAAAAGTCATCTAATTTTCTGTTACATTGTATGCCATAGAGTTAAGGTAAGAAGTATATAACTGTTTAGCTGACGAGTGCTACAGTTTGTATTAAAGTTAGAGGCACTTGCTTGTCTGCCAGACATTACTGGAGCCTACTTTTCTGAGTCTGCTCTGTGTAATACTCTGGTAGTTCATTGCCGTAGTACGTAGTTGTCTTTTTGTTGTGCATGTTTAGAGTAAGTTGTTTTCTTTACTGGGAGGGAAAAAGAGAGTAAAGGAAGATTAGTAGCTTTGGGTGTTTTTATAGTTATCTGATTGTCTTGAAATGGAAGAGCACTTTCCTAAATGAGACAAAAATAGAAGAACCCAAATGGGTTTTGCTTCTGAGAAATGATTTTTTTTTTTTTTAAAGATGATTAGCAAAGGTATTTCATACTGAGCTCTACAGTATTCTGGTAAGCATTATTCCTAGGTAAAAAAAACAAAAGCACTTATTGCATCATTTATATTATGTGTCGGTTTTTCTGCTACTTATCTTCTTTATAATTTCATTTGGTTGAGATAAATTATGTTGTTGGTAATATACAGTGGATTTCTGAATTATGTACTAAAATTGCGGATCCCCCACAGGGCACTAGGTCCCAAATAGGAAAACCTGCCAAATACACATTTTGTCCCTTGGCCTCTCTCCCAAAGTTGGAAATATGCCAACATCATAAATCTCAAGTCCGATGGGAAAGAGCCACCATTCATGTACACGCTCTAATGATTAAGAAACATGTTGGAATCCACCTAGCATTTAGGGAAAATGCCTTTTCTTTGAATAACTTCTAGAAGGGCCACATGTTGAGGTTTTCTTTACTTTGTTTTTATGTTTAAGAGCATTATATATTTCTCTGTCTGCATGTTGTTAGGGCCTTAGTTACTTGTGTTTTAAACCCACTGAACAGCCTTTATCCAAGGAAGCACTTTCGTATGAATAAAAAGAAAAAGCATATTTTCAAAGTCTGTGTCATGTCGGTTCTAGTAACAAGAGCTAGAAGACAAAAGCTTCTTTTTCATGTGTTAAGAACTAGAAATGCCACTCACTACTGATAAGAGAATTTGTTCACTTTTACGGTATGTTTATCTGGGTTAAGAATGTGAGCTAAGGGGGGCGCCTGGGTGGCACAGCGGTTAAAGCGTCTGCCTTCGGCTCAGGGCGTGATCCCTGCGTTATGGGATCGAGCCCCACATCAGGCTCCCTCTGCTGGGAACCTGCTTCTTCCTCTCCCACTCCCCCTGCTTGTGTTCCCTGTCTCACTGGCTGTCTCTCTCTCTGTCAAATAAATAAATAAAATCTTTAAAAAAAAAAAAAAAGAAAGGAATGTGAGCTAAAAAGCCAAAACAGTTGGGTTCCAGGCCCAGCTCCTCCCCTTTCTAGCCAGCTGATTTAACTTCTTTCCCCATTTGTCAGAGGGTTAAGATAGACAGATCTGTCTATATGATCTGTCTGTATATAAGGCAGTTAAGATCCATCTTAGCTCTTGTTATTGTTGGTTAATTGTTTTTAAGTCTGTAAAAGCAAATTTGTTGGTGAGAAATAAGTGTCCTGAACTGTTAAGTGTGTCATATATCCCCTTGAGAATTCATTTATTCAGCAAGTATTTAATGTCTACCATTTGTCAGACACTCTTCTAGGAGCTGTAGATGGCATGTGAACAAAACAAGTCTCTGCACTTGTGAAACTTCACATTCTAGTGAGTCTTAAAATTCCCGAACATTCTTAGAAAAATACACGCAAAGCATTGCATGCAGTGTCAGAGAAGTCTGTTTATTAAATCTCCAAACACATCTCAGAAATCTCCAAAATTTTAGAAATCTTTAAGAATAGAATATCACACATACCTTCTTTTTATTTTGTCGGAATTCCTGTGTGAGGCATTCCTAAAGAGGGATACAGTATTTGATTTTTAAAGACAGAGCTTTCTTCAAGAGACAAAATAATTGCTGTTGTTTTCCTTAACCACCTTTTTTGGCTCTATCAAGTTAGAAATGCATAGATTTAACAAGATTAATTGAAATAAAATTTCCAGATTTTTGTAGGACCATCTTGGTCTTGTCCAAACACAGGAACATCTGTTTTCATTGGCATAAAAGTCTTATTCTTTATTTTTTCACTTAAGCAATTCTGCTGTTTCCAAAACATACAAAATTAAATTACAAATGATGAGAGTTATATGTAATTAAGAGAGAATGATTGTACCTCAAGGATGTTTTCAGTCCTCATTTATTCACTTAGAAACATGTAGCACCCTTTCAATTTCTCTTTTCTTCTTTTGGGTTTTTATCCTAGGGGATTTTAAAAATTAAGTCTTTAAAATCATTTCTTACAAGCTATAGCTGACTTTTTAAGAGCAAAATATAACCAGTTGTTTTTTTAAAAAATTTCTGTGAAACATATTGTAAAGATACAATATGGTATAATAGATTTGAGTGGGGGTTTTGGTGGTTTCTGTTTTATTCTGTTTTCTGAAGTGTTACATGACAGCTTTTAACGAATCATTATTAACATTACAGACTAGTCCCAAGATCTAACTTTTTCTTTAGGCAACAAGCTACTTTGGAAATAATAATCTTCCCTGTGTTGGTTATTTCTCATGGCAGCCTTCCACTGCATTTTCTTTGTTTGGGTACTTTCTTTTTCTTCCTGCCATTCTTAGCTTTCTATTTTTCAACTTGAGTTTACAAAGGGTGTGTATTCAAACGGTTTCCGCCAGTTCCCAGTACCTTGTTAATCCTGAGAAGTTACCCAGTGGGCCAATTCTCACAGTAAGGTATAAAAATAGTTGTCCAGAAAAATTACAGAATGTGGTACCACTGTGATGTGAACTAATGGATGACTTTCAAAACTTAGATGGAGAGAAGAAAATAGCATATAAGTATTATCATTTCCTTAGATTTTTCTCTGCAGAAATTTTTTTAGAAGAACCTTAAAAATTAAGTAACAAAGCCTCACCATTGCTTTTTATCATACACACTGAAAGGGCATAAGAGTTGGGGCCAAGAGAGAAATCATCTATAAATCTGTCACATGAACAGAGCCTACTTTTGATTACTGTGGAGCTTACACCCACAGCATTCATTTCACAAGTTTTATTCCACATAATTCTCTTCAGCATTTTATTGAGTGCCTGATAAGTGCAGATCATTACTGGTATGTGAACTTGGGTGGCTTAACCTTGCTAAGCCCAAATTTCCATATTGTATAAGGAGATAATGCCATTTTTTTCTTTTAATAAGCTATGTTTAAAAATGGTTTTAGATTTACAGAAATTGTGAAAATAGTACAGGGTGTTCCCATATGTCCTGCATTCTTTCCCCTATTATTAATATCTTACATTAGTAACCAATATTGATGTATTAATATTAACCAAAATCTATATTTAGTTTTTTTTAAAGATTTTACTTATTTGAGGGAGAGAGCACACACAGGCAGGGGGAGGGGGAGAGGAAGAGGGAGAGGGAGAAGCAGGCTTCCCGCTGAGCAGGGAGCCTGACATGGGGCTTGATCCCAGGACCCTGGGATCATGACCTGAGGCGAAGGCAAATGCTTAACCAACTAAGCTACCCAGGTGCCCCTATACTTTATTTAGTTTTGCTTAATTTTTACCTAATGTCCTTTCTCTGTAGTGGATCCCATCCAGGATACTGTATTACATTTCGTCCACATGTGTCCTTAGGCTCCTCTTGACTAACAGTGTTTTATACTTTGACTTTGATGGTTTTAGGGAGTACTGGTCAGGTGTTTTATAGAATGCCCCTCAGCTGGAATTTATCTGTTTTTCTCATGAGATTATGAGTTTTGGGGATGAAAACATAAGTAAAGCACCATTTTCTTCATCTCTTATCAGGGGTAGGGACTATCAGCATCACTCACCACTGTTGATTTTGACCTTGATCATCTGGTTGAAGGCATATTTGTCATATTGCTTTGCTGTTAAGTCACTGTTTCTTTCCCCTTTCCATGCTGTGTTCTTCCAAAGGAAGTCACTCTGCACTGCCCACACCAGGAATGGGCTTCCTCCAAGAGGGCAGCATTCTGCATAAGTTACTGGGAATTCTTCTGCATAGGATATTTGTCTCACTCCCCCCTGAATTAGTCATTTATTTATATAAGTATAGACTCATGGATATTTATTTTATACTTAGGTTATAATCCAGTACTGCTTCATTTATTTTGTTTAAATTGTTCTAGCTTTGGCCATTGGGAACTCTTTCATTTGGCTCCTCTTTCCCGTTGGCATACTCTTCTTGTTGTGGGTTTGTTTTCTTCATAGTCCGTATACAGGGGAAGCGCTTCCTTACTCTCTGGCACTTCTAGATAGCCTAGGTTCATCTTGTATATTTCCTGCCCCAGTCTTAGAAACAACTATTTCTCTAAGGAGTCCTGGTTCCTTTTATTGGTAACTGGTATTAGAAACCAAGATCCTGGCACTGGGTGTGCTCACTGCTACTGGACATTATTGCTTCTAGGCCCTCTCATTGACTGACAGAGCTAGGAAGTATCTGTGCAATGATGCCTCTTGATTAGTTAACATGTGGGTTCAGCAAACAGTGCATTGAAATTAGTATGGGATGGACTCAGTAAACTTTATATGTAGTTCTTTGCAACTTTAGATACAATTATTAGTCATACGTAGACTAAAAGGAGGGTAAGACAAGTACATAAAAGACTATTCCAAAACAGCAGGGCGATTGTTGTAAGGCTGCTACTAATATGGCGTGTACACCGACTGGTACACTTTTCTGGAGGACAAATTGGCAGTATAATTCAGAATCCAAAACACAAGGGTTAATTTGGATATTGGGGGAATGATGTGATTGTGGAAATTGTCTTTGCCTTAGGAATCATGGCTCTCCTTTACAGCCCTGTTTATAGCAAAAGAAATAGAACAGCCTGAATATTCCAAAGTCAAGAGATTTAGCATAGTAAATTATGGTATAGCCATGTTACAGGTAACTGCATTAATTCCACAGTAGGTAATTGTCAAGTGATATGAAAAGATGCTCACAACATTTTGCAGTTGGTAAAATTAATATTCAAAACAGTACGAACTTTTATAAAAATAATTACGTAAAAAGTTAGGCATATACCCCCCCCCAAACATTAGCTATAGTTATTTCTGAGTTGTGAAATTATCTTTCTTTTTTATTTCCTCCCAGTATTATAAGAAGGAAGCAAAAAAAGTTTTATTAAAATAAAACAAAAAGGTTTTGTTACTATATGAAGAAAACAAAAAGTTAGGTTTTTCCTCTTAAAATGCAATAAAGTGGATCACCTCGGTGGCTCAGTCAGTTGAGCGTCCAACTCTTGATTTCAGCTCAGTTCATGATCTCAGGGTCATGAGATCAAGTCCCACATTGGGCTCGACGCTGGGTGTGGAGCCTGCTTAAGGTTCTCCCTTTCCCGGGGCGCCTGGGTGGCACAGCGGTTAAGCGTCTGTCTTCGGCTCAGGGCATGATCCCAGCGTTATGGGATCGAGCCCCACATCAGGCTCCTCTGCTATGAGCCTGCTTCTTCCTCTCCCACTCCCCCTGCTTGTGTTCCCTCTCTCGCTGGCTGTCTCTATCTCTGTCAAATAAATAAATAAAATCTTAAAAAAAAAAAAAAAAGATTCTCCCTTTCCCTCTGCCTCTCCCTGCCTCCTACCCACCCACCACCGCCGCCGCTCACACTCGCATGATAAATAATAAAATGCAGTAAAGCGTATTATTAATTTTGGGTTATGTTTGGACAACAGTGAGTAGTCCCATTTGGCAGGAGTATGAGAAGGAGCAATAAAAGAGATTTAGATGTTAGTATGAGGTGTTAATTCTCAGTATTTGTTTAGTGAATAAATTTTAAAAGTGAGATTTTAGAGTACAATTTTTAATGAAATTATTCCCAGCAGTGTACATGTGTATTCCATTATATGATTATACCATAATTTATCTCTTTTTCTGTTGATGGACATTTGGGGTTTCTAGTTTGGGGCTATTACAAATAAGGTTATTTGTAATAACCTTACATTCTTAACTTTTTTTCCCCTCTTGATTATGTGTTTTTGGTTCTCTTGTGTAATACTAAGGAGGAGAATTGCTGGGTCTGAGTACATGTGTGTTTAATTTTTACAAGAAACTGCTGTGTAATTCACCAAAGTGGTTGTATCATTTTACACCTCCATCAACAACAATTGAGAGTTCCAGTTGTTTCATATCCTTACCAACGTTTGGTATTGTCTTTTTATTTTAGACAGTCTAGTATGTTTCAGTGCCTATATTTATGATTTCTGAGCTGTACATATAGTACATATGATTTCTGAGCATTGCTGATTGAGATGCAGGGGACAGCATACCACTATACTTAAAGGATTTAATTTAAACCTCGACTACATTGGGGATACAAAAATTTACAGACTTGGAGAACTGACTTTTATAAAATACAGCAGACATTTTTGACATTTGTTATTACATGAAAAAGTGCATATGTTCAAAGGGATATACATTTCAAGTTATTGCAGCTTATTTGTGACAGAATTTAATGCTTGTAAAATATATATGAAATTAGTCAACAGTGGCATGTCAGTATATTTAAAATCATTATAAATCTCTGTTCATATTGTCCATGAAAAATTATTGTCGTATATATTTAGAGCGGGAGTTGGCAAACTGTGGCCTGGGGCCAAATCCAGTATGCTGCTTGTTTTCGTAAATAAAGTTTTATTAGAATACAGAAATAGTTGTTTATTTACATATTGTCTATGGCTACTTTTACTCTGCAAAGGGAGAATTGAATAATTTTAAAGCTAAATGACCTGCAAAGCCAAAACTAACTTGCTGTCTGCCTCTTAACAGAAGAAGTTTGCAAGATGTTAATACTGCATAATCATATGGCATTTTAGTTTTCTTCTGTAGACTAAAGCTCTTTTTCATGGGATGAAATGGCAGAAACATAAAACCAGTTGATGAAAAAAAAAAACCCACTTCTGCCATAACTTTGATAATTTTCAGGACACATATCAACTGATAGTTTTGCCATTCCCTGTTCTTTTAAGGTTTACATCTCTGCACGATTGTCTTATGTACCTTTGTAACAGTTTATTCTCTGTGAAATCATTGTACTAACTGTAGTCTGGTTGAGAGGATGTATTTGGTTGACTTCATCAGTTTGGCCATGAATAGTGTTATGCGAAGTGTGTCGTACCAGCAAGTTTCTTGTACCAGCTCCACCTCTGTTTAACTCCTTGGAAATAAAAGCACTGCGTATTGTATAAACCTTAATGTTGTTAGCACTTGGGTTTGGATGTTTTACAGCTCTTTGCTGTGTTCTCTTAGGAAGAAATTATCCATAATGTTGTTGTGATGTGATTTGTTTTCAGAATCTTTTCAAAGTTAGTGATGTCACTATTCTGATACAAACTTATTACTAAGTTCATCATTATTAGAATTTCTTGATCATTTTTGTACAGCTTGACTTCTGGCAAGTCAAATGGATTTAATCCCAAATTTTTCAGCATATTTCCTAAGACTAGATATTTTAAGTAAGTGTTTGAAATGGAACAACCCAATATATTATCATTGTTGAGGCTTTGAATTTCGGCATGTGAATTTTCAAATTCACCTTGTCTCGAGGGCATTTTTACCCCTTCTACCCCTTCTTTCTCTGATGACTCCTATGATGAATGGGAGTGAGGAGGACCGACCATAGAGTATTTTTAGTTGTGTTATTTTCCTATCCTACATGCATTTGAATTTCCAAACTGTTTATCTCTAATAACTGTATCTTCAGGTTATCCTCATCACCAATCTGATAATGGCTGATGTAACTGGCGTAGTATATTTTGAAGTTTTCCATATCCCCTCAATTCTTAATATAATTTATTTAATTTTCATGCTGTGTTAAGCCACAGTCTGCCACTCTTAGAATGTTTCAGAACATGTTGTTTCATAGAATTTCTGAAGTAAATTCTTCTGCCATTTTCTTAAGAAGAATTCTCTTTAGCGGTGGAGATACAATTCAAGAATAGAATTAACAAATTTTTCAGACTAATTTTTTGTAACTATTCCAAATATAGGTCAATAACATGTCTGTTCATTTCTGGAAAGCTTTGTCAATGTGAAATTCATCTTAGTTGTTGTTTTAATGTTTTCAGTCTCCCTTCTCTTTTTCTTTCAAGCTCCAAAATCTTGCCGAAACTGCATTAATGCTGCTTTGGGTAATCTCTCTTCAATACTTTGAAATTATAATTCTGATTTTCCAAATTGTCATTGATTAAATAACTCCCTTCAGAGTATTCCAGGTAATAGTCGTTCTTACCAGTACACAAGAAATCATTCTCTTTTGGCAGACATTTTGGCTGCTATTTCATTGTGAATTTAATTAACCTTTTCATTTGCTTATTTGCCGTTTATATATTTTCTTTTACGAAGAGTCTGCTCAAATTTTTGTCCATTTTATTAGATTGTCTTTTTCTTTGAGTTCTAGATATATTCTAGATGGAGTTTTTTTCACATATCTGTACTGCTTGCCTATTTCTTTTTTAAATGGCATGTTGTGTTTTATTTTTTTAATTAAATTTAATTTCACTGTTAGCATACAATGTTATGTTAGTTTCAGGTGTACAATGTAGTGATTCTGTACATTGCACAGTGCTCATCATAATGAGTGTACTCTTTAATCCCCATCCCCTGTCTCACCCATCGCCTCTCCCACCTTCCCTCTGGTAACCATCAGTTTGTTCTCTATAAAGAGTCTGTGTCTTGGTTTGTCTCTCTTTGTGTTTTCCCTTTGTTTGTTTTGTTTCTTAAATTCCACATATGAGTGAAATCATGGTGTTTGTCTTTTTCTGACTGACTTCACTTAGCATTTTGCTCTAGCTCCATCTATGTTGTTGCAAATGGCAAGATTCCATTCTTTTTATGGCTGAGTAATACCCCATTCGTGTATGTAACTATATATATATATACATACATACACAGATATACATGTAGCATATCTTCTTGATTCATCTATCAATGGACATTTGGGCTGCTTCCATAATTTGACTATTGTAAATAATGCTGTAATGTCTACTGTAGGGGTGCATGTACCCCTTTGAATTAATGTTTTTGTATTTGAGGGGTAAATACCCAATAGTGCAACTCCTGGATGGTAGGGCAGTTCTGTTTTTAACTTTCTGAGGAATCTCCATACTGTTTTCCACGGTGGCTGTACCAGTTTGCATTCCCACCTACGTGCACAAGGGTTTTCCTTTTTCTCTGCATTCTCACCAACACTTGTTGTTTCTTGTGTTTTTGATTTTAGCCGTTCTGACAGGTGTGGTGTGATATCTCATTATAATTTTGTTTTGGGTTTTTAAGTTTATTTATTTAAGTAATCTTTACATCCAACGTGGGGCTTGAACTCACAACCCCATGATCAAGAGGTGCACACTCTCCAACTGAGCCAGCCAGGTGCCACTCTCATTGTAGTTTTGAATTGCATTTCCCTGGTAATGAATGATGTTGTGCATCTTTTCATGTGTCTGTTGACCATCTATATGTCATTTTTGGGAAAATGTCTGTTCATTGTTCCAATTAATAAGGTTCTTTCCTGATTTCGTTTGGTGCCTCATTCACATGGATCTTGAATTAAACATTAGCATTAGAGATTCGGATTTGGGTACGGCTGTTGACCACATAGTGTTGCCATGGCTTAGTCCTGAAGAAGCGTTTGGACTTTATTAGGCATATTTATCAAGCATTGACTGACTTTATGCTCTACATTATTATGCTAGGCTCTGTGGAAATTATAAAACTGAATCACAATCTCTTTCCCTTTGTGAATAGTTTTACAGGGAAGTTAAGATAAACAAAAATAAAAATATGTATTCTAGGAAACTTACGTGTGTGTGTATTCTGCATATCACTAGTGAGTGTGTACATATGTGTGTTCAGAGGACAGCCCCAGCTCTCAACAGTGCTGGAGATGGCTTCCTTTCACTTTTATCAAGTCTTTTCTATATACATGTCAGGCACTGGTAGAAGTTCTTTATAGATTTATA
Source organism: Ailuropoda melanoleuca (assembly GCF_002007445.2). Classification (NCBI taxonomy): domain Eukaryota; kingdom Metazoa; phylum Chordata; class Mammalia; order Carnivora; family Ursidae; genus Ailuropoda; species Ailuropoda melanoleuca. Next base: position 49,077,638 of record NC_048224.1, read on the forward strand.
TTTTATATATACATCTAATGTAACCTTTACTACAACTTTATAAGGTAGTTGATATTAGTCACAGAAGATACGAAACTTACCTGAAGTTGTTCAGCTTAAGAGACTGAGCCAACTTTCAGACCCAGATATGTGTGCCTCTAAGCTGTGCCCCAGGTTTTAAGACCTTGAGGTAAATATGGATTTACATCATTTTCATCACTTAGCTGTATATAATAAACTAGGACTGGGAACTCTTATTACTTTAAAGGGCTGGAATTATCTTGGGTCTCTCTTTCATTTGTATGAGCATCCTCTTTTATTTTTCCATTTTAAAATCATCTTTATTCAGTTGTAATTTATATACAGTAAAATACGAATTTTAAGTGAATGATTCAGTACATTAACTACCATTACAGTTGTGATGGATAATATTTCCATATTCAGACTTTAAAAAGTTCTCTTCCTGTCTCTTAAGAATCAGTTTTCTCCTTTTAACTCCAGCCTCTTCTAACAATGATCTACTTTCAATAACTTACAATTTTGTCTTTATAAGAATTTCATACACATGCTGTTAATGGAAAATAATCTTTTGTGTCTGGCTTCTCCAGTCACTTAGAAAATGCTTTTGAGATCCATTCATGTTGCATATATCAACAGGTTTTTTTTTTCTTTTTTCCTTCTGACAGGTGTGGTGTGATATCTCATTATAATTTTGTTTTGGGGTACAATCCACTATGTGGATTGTACCACAATTTATTTATCCATTCACCCATTAGAGCACATTTATATTGTTTCCAGTTTGGGCTAGTATGAATAAAGCTGTGACCATTCAAGGTCAACTCTTTGCATGTATTCATATTTTCATTTCTCTTGGATAAATATTTAGGACTGGAATCACTGAATTATATGGTATGTGTGTGTTTAACTTTATAAGAAACTTCCAAACCATTTCCAAATATTTGGACCATTTGGTATTCCCACCAGCAATTTCTGGGAGATCCATTTGTTTCACACCCTTTGCCAACACTTGCTGTCTTGGTTCTTTTTAATTTTAGCATTTAGTTAGGTGGGTAGTAGAATCTCATTGTGGTTTCAGTTTATATTGTTCTAATGACTAGTGATGTTGAAATTTTTTCACGTGCTTATTTACCATCTGTGTGTCTTGTACTATGAAGTACCTCTTCAATCTTTTACCACCATTCCCCCTTTTAAAATCAGTTGTTTGCCTCTTTATCTGTTTTAAGGGTTATATATTCTGGATACAATACCGTTATCAGATAGATATTATGGGTATTTTGTCCTGGTCAGAGTTTACATTTTTGTGTTTTTAACAGTGGCATTTAAAGAGTACAGTTTTAAAGTTTTAATGAAGTCCAATTTATCATTTTTTTCTTTTATGATTCATGACTCATGGGGACTCCTGTAGATAGCTCTGCAGATCCCTTTCTGTTCAGCTTTTCCTCTCTAGTACTCTGACCTACAAACTCTAGCTACCTTGCCCTTTCCATATTCTGCTCCTTTCTCCGCTCAGGGAGATATTCCCCACCGCAGCTTGGTTTCGGTTCCCTCTCCATGTGCTGCAGCCTGGAAGCTGTTGCCTGGCAATAACGACCGTGGTCTTCGGTCTCACCTTGCATCTTGTCCTTTTCTCAGGGAGCACCATCGTTCTGAGTTGCCTTAACTATCACTAACATATTAAAAACTAGTAAAGCCAGTAAAGCTCTTTGGGAAGCAGTTTGGCAGTGTCTCTGAAAGTTTAAGTAGTTTGCTTGTTAAAAAAAGAGCGTAGGCTTTAAAGTTAGTTTGCTGGGATAGAGTTTGGGAGCTCATAGTGTACAAACTTGTAATGAGTAGTCAAAAGCCATTGAGATCTGATGCACAGTATAATGAATATATTATGTAATGTAATAAATGTGGCTGTAATGGCAGTCATATTACAATATATAAATGTATTAGAGTACCACACTGTACACCTTAAATTTCTACAATATTACATGTCAAATATATTCAATAAAAATTTAAAGTTAGTTCACATCCCACAACTATAAAATACTTATGGCCCTGGGAACATGACGATCCAAAAGACTGGAGAAATTACTGAACAAGAGAAAAATATCACTTTGATTTTTCATCTTGAAACAGGAGTATCAGACTCTTAGATGGTGTGCCGAATATGATGTAGTCTCGCCAAGGAGAATCAAGTCCACTGTCTTATGAAGACAATGCACTGTTAAAATAGAAGGTCACGTTTCTGTGCTCCGGTTCTTTAGCATGTGAGCAAATGAAATTTAACGAAGGGGATTTATTAGAAATACCTGGATGCTTGCTTTGTTGTATAACGGATTGCTGTGATATTATTGACGTTTGTTTATTTTTCTCCATTGGCAAAAGGAAGGGATATTTTCCCATAGCCTATTTGAATCCCTTGACATTTGGTGGTCTAGTTTCATACTGAGTAGACTGCTGTGTGCATTTTTATGCCATTTGCCCTTAGGATAAACCCCAATTAAGGGACTTCTCTTTTCCTTTTGAGAACCTGGCATATGGGTGTCATGCCAAAGGATCATTTAAAGCAGCAATTTTTATACCCAATTTTTCTAATGGGAGTGCTTTACCTCCTTTTGAGATTAGTTTGAATATTTTCCTATGGGAAATCCATTTTGATTACCACATTTTCCCTCTTGCAATAGAAAGGTCACCAGCTGCACTTCTTGAAACAGAGATGGAATACACATGAGGTATATACAATAAGCAGGTTTCTTTTCTTCCATATTTTTTTCCTTAATATTTGATTTTGCTTTTGCTTGAACAGTTGGTCCCTGAAGATGCAGTAACTCTGGGCACGCACATGTGTATGTATGTCCCTGTAGTATTTTAAAGCATGTAAATGAGAAGACCTTGTTATATAAACTTACACAAATATGTACATGATTGACTACTAAACCTCTTTCCTGATGTTTCCACAGGAGTCTCCCCAGGACAGTGCTATCACTCGGGATATTAACCGGACATTCCCAGCTCATGACTATTTTAAGGACACAGGAGGAGATGGACAAGATTCCTTATATAAAATATGCAAGGTATTTCACATCAAAAAAACCCCCAAACTTAGTTTTGAAAGGTGATTCTGTTCTTTGAAATTACACAAAAGGTAACTACAAAGTATAATTTTTATTTGATGTTTAAGAAGGCAAAAAGGGGGCACCTGGGTGGCTCAGTCAGTTGAATGTCTGCCTTCAACTCAGGTCATGATCCCAGGATCCTGGGATCGAGCCCCGAGTCAGGCACACTGCTCAGCTCAGAGTCTGCTTCTCCCTTTCCCTCTGGCCCTCCCCCCTGCTCATGCTCTCTCTCAAATAAATAAAAAATCTTAAAAAAAAAAAAAAAAGGCAAACAAGGAGAGAGTAGACTTTCTGAAATTGTGGTGTTACCTTTAATTTTATGCTCATAATGAACAGGAAATCAATTAGACATAAAATAGTAAGGTTTCTTTTACCCTTTTAATTAGGACTTGCAGATGAGAGTCCCCTGGCTCCACATTTATTATTTTTTTTTAGGGGGAAGGGGCAGAGGGAAAGAAAGAATCTTCAGCAGGCTCTACGCCCAGCACAGAGCCCGACACGGAGTTTGGGGTTCAGTCTCACAACCCTGAGATCATGACCTGAGCTGAAGTCAAAAGTCAGATGTTTAAAATCAACTGAGCCACACAGGTGACCCCTCCCCACCCAGCTCTACATTTAAACTTTCAGAAATTGGTTTTACATTAAGAGCCTCTGAGTCTGTAACATTGCGAACTCCCTTTTGGTATTCCCATTATAAGTTACGAACTTGGCAGCTAGGACATGTCCATCAGTGTGCAGTGCTGATGCCTGTGTAGGTGGACTTTTTAGCACTGCGGCATAATAAATTGTGGGAAATACTGATGTCTTTCAAAAGATCTGTACCTGTAAAGGAAATGTTCAATTTTAGCAATCCATTTTCCAGTAGATTTTGGTACTTCAGAGCCATAAGGTTGAAAGAGGACTTGGGACCAGAGTTCTTCAACCTTCATCTGTCCTCAGAACTAGTCTTTAGTCTTTTCCCCCCAAAATTAAATCAAGTACCTATTTAGCATCTACTATCTAGGAAATACAGACTAGGCATGAGACATGCCTTAAGAAACTTACATATTATTGATTGAGAAGGTAGAATTAACAAGTTTTAGGACAGGCTAACAATAAAGGACTTGTTCTCCAGGGATAAACTAGATGCTTCAAACTGTAAGGGCAGTTAGATTTAGAGAAATGTTTCTTTAACTTCCACAAAGCTGTCATTTCTTTTGTAATCCTCTTCTCTGATCATCTTTTTTGAGCCCCTTCTTAGTTGTGCTTTCCACTTAAGCAGCCATCCAGCTATGCCTCACTGCAAAATTTCCCATAAAGAAACCCTGTGCTCACTGCCTCTGAGCCCTTACTCCTGATTCCACTGCACTCTATTGTCTGTCTCACAATGATCTTCCTTGCAGCTCTCTTACCTCTTGACCTCTCTCACCCTCCTGGTTTTGCTCTCACTTTTCTCTCAACATTGCTGACTCCCTCTTTATCTCTTTCTCTCTACCTGCTCCTAAAACAGAGGCATTCCCCTCGGGGCTCAGTCTGTAGTTCCTGTTGCTCCACGTTGTCTCCCTGATGACTCCTTCCACCTCCACAGCTTCAGCTGTAACCACTGCACAGATGTTCCCAAATCTGTGTTCAGCTCAAGGCCTAAATTTCCAGCTGTCAGTTGGTCTTCATGTAGAAGTCCGTTAAGTACATCAAACAAAAAAGTCTAAAGATAGAGTTCATTTAAAAACATGTTTCATTATGAGAATTTTCAAACATAATAAAAGTTGAATAGTATAATGAATTTTTATATATCCCCCACCAGATTTAATATTTATGAACATATTGTCACAGTTGCTTTCTCTGTCCCTTTTAAATATTTTCCCGAAGTGGGGCACTTGGTGGCTCAGTCGGTAGAGTGTTCGACTTTTGGTTTTGGCTCAGGTCATGATCTCATGGGTCATAAGATCCAGACCCAAGGCGGGCTCCACGCTCAGCAGGGAGTCTGCTTGAAGATTCTCTCCCTCTGCCCCTGCCCCATTCACACTCCCAGGCTCACTTGCTTGCTCTCTCAAAAAAAAAAAAAAAAAAAAAATTTTTTTTTCCTGAAGTACTTCAAAGCAAATCTCAGATGTCATGAATCTAAATTCTTCATTATACATCTCTAAAAAATTAGATCATGATTTGTCTATAGTATCCATCATTGTCCATCAGTGCCATCCAGTAACCTTCAGATTCAGATTTCCCTAAATGTCTTTATACATTTGGTTAGAATCAGGATCCAGCAGTATCCATAATATGTTTAGTTTTTACGGCTCTTTTAATTAGAAACAGTCTTGCTTTTTCCCTCCATGCCATTGTCTTACTGAAGATGCGGTCATTTCTCTATTAGTTTCCAGTTCCTTCCTTTGGCCACGTTGAGTTTGGTAGGCTTGATGCCTCTTATAGCCATACTTCCCTTTCTAATCACTGCCTGCTATGGGCCTCTATCATAATGTTGCTAGCACTTTTACAAAAGCTGCCTTGCATTAGTCTCCCTCCCTTTGGGTTCTAGCCTATTTATTATTTTCTCCATGTTGACCCCAGAATTGGATCATTTGCAGGGCCCCCACAAAAGCCTTCAGTGCTTCCTCATAACCCACAGAGTGGAATCAAAATTTCTTAGTTCATTTCCTGGTCCCAGATTCCTTAGCTTAGCATTAAAGAAATTTTGCAATATATCCTGGCTTAATTCCTAAATATTTTATGCTTCAGCTACATTGAACTCTAACTGTGCTCTGGTTGATTTACATGTCATACTTCCCAACTAAACTGTGACGTTCTCAAGGGCAGAAACCACTTCTCTGTGTTACTATGTATCGCACTCGGGACAGCATTTGGCATATAGTAGGTGCTCATTAAATGTTAATGAATTAATGAAATGCCTTTTATTCGCCATATTTCATAAAGCTCCCATGAATTTTATATCCTAAACATGTCCCAAATGTGTCCTGTATTTTCACACCTGTATGAAATAAGGTAATAAAAAGCTCCTTCAAGCTTTTCCATGAGCCTGAAAAATAAGCTCCCCTCCATTTTCTACCTATAGAAATTCAATACATTTCATCATAGTACATAATTAGTAAGTCCTGTGCTTAGCAATTTCCAATGAGAGAGCTGAGAATAATACATCTAGTCTGTCATATAAATACTGTGATTATTCACATCTTACAGATAAGAACTATAACTAATGGGCTGAAGATCCAGACCTAGACATTAGCAGTTGTGGGATTTCAGTCCCGCTCTAACTCTGAAGCCTCTGTTCTTTCTTGACCAATCAACTGTTAATTGATAACTTCACAGACATTGTCTGACTGCTTTCCACAGAGCTCTATTGGCATATATTACTACTGTTCTTTAACATAGTCTTAACAAAATTATTAACACTTCTTAGTGTTTACTAATTTGACAGGTGCAAAGTGATGCCTTATTGTATTATATGAACAGATTGTTTCTGAAGCCCTCTGCATATCTTGTCTTTGGAAAAGTATGTTTGTTTTCTATGTGTAGCCCTCTCATTAGATAAGCTTCAATGAAATGGGGGATTTAATGAGATTATGTTAAATTCTACCCTCATTTATGAAAGCATGATTTTATATATATATATATATATAAAGTAAAAAATACATATATAAATATAATATATATTTTAAAAGCTATAGTTTTCACTGAATGCTAGTGATAAAACCCATGTATATATTAGCTTAATTATCATCTAATAAGCATTGGCATCATATTTTGCTAAATGATCTTTATTTTGAACATACTCATTCTAAATTGCTTTCTTGGATGCAGAGGAAGCATGGCACAAAAATTAAGTGGAGAATAAAGGGAATTTCATCAGAAATAAACTTGTTAAACAGGGAATAGCATCTTGAATCTGTAGGAATTTCCCTTTCCACCACAGCTTACATGAGAACTAGAAATATTAATCATAAAAACAAGACTCTGGAAAACAACTAAAGAACCAAAAAGAGTAAACCACAAGGAATGTTAGATGTCAGTATTCTGTTAAAGATAATGTTCAGAAGAGATGGGCAATAATCATCTGCCGCCAAGAAAAATACAAAATAAGAATTCCAAAGGAACCCACAAATGGTTTCGGAGTAATCCCTCTTATCAGAAAAGTTATTACTGGCATTGTGGAAAGAATTGTATTTTGGTGTCTTTGCCAAAAGATTTTTTCCCAGAAAGAAAAAAGAATAACGTGAACAGTGTTTAGTGAGGGCCTGCTGTATGACTGGCTAGGTTAGAGGTGTGAGGTGCTGGCTAGGTTGGATAGGGCATCACCCCAGCCCCTAAGAACTCACAGTCCAGTAGAGAAGAGGGACATTGAAAATGCAGCGTGGCGAATGTTGTAGTAACTATGCCTGTGTAGCAAGTACCGTCAGAGTACGGAGAAGAGAGGGGACCCTGTTTGATGGAGTGTTTGGAGCCTGAAGGAAGAGCACATTTTTCAGACAGAAGAGGGGAAAGCAAGGGCCAAGACAGAGTCATGGCAACCTTTTTTTAGTGATGAAGTGGTTTTTGCTTAACTTTTTCCACTCCTGGGCTAAAGGAAGTGGTGCGGGGACAGTTGTGTTTATTGTAAAGAAAAAATTGGAGAGGGGCACCTGGGTGGCTCAGTCGTTTAAGTGTCTGCCTTCAGCCCAGGTCCTGATCCCAGGGTCCTGGGATGGAGTCCCGCATCTGGCTCCCTTCTCAGTGGGGAGTCTTCTTCTCCCTCTCCCTCCCCTACTCATGCTCTCTCCCTCTCTCTCAAAAAACATTTTTTAAAAATTAAAAAAAAATTGGAGAGAAATATTTGCATCATTCATTGACCGTCAAAAGGCCATATTTGAGTGTGGGTATCTTCCAGGTTCCTATGTTCAAGGTTTTATAGGGCAGCTGTGGCCCATGAGTGACTATACTTATTTATTTATACGTCCTGTGTTTTTCTTTTTCCAGGCATATTCTGTGTATGATGAAGAGATTGGCTATTGCCAGGGCCAGTCATTTCTCGCTGCTGTTCTGCTTCTGCATGTGAGTATTAGGTCTCTGTTATGACTTACACATGACCTACCCCAGCTTACACTAGCCTTAGACTTGAGCATGGTTTTATATGGCCTTTGGCCAGACTCTAGTGCATGAGTTTTACTCCTGTATCTGGAAACCTTTTCCTTAATTTAACATCATCATGGAAGAGAAACATGGTAAGAATAAATGACAGTGTTGAACACTAGGACAGGAGTAGACTTCATTTTTATTGCTAGAATGATTGGATTGTCTTGGTTGATTGAACCCTTAGGGACATTTTATATTCTCTAAAGTAGCCACTGTCATTAGTATTTGTTTGGGAATCCGTGTATTAGGGGTTGGAAGGAAGCAGAGAAGTTGGCTTGCTTTTAGTGCCGTTTTATTCATTTATTTATTCAGCAGAGACCTTTACCCTCTGACTTATTGATATTCTTTCAAATCCATAGCAGAATTGAAAAATCATTAAGGTGGAAGACCCATAAACTCTCCTTCTGTTTTACCAATTAATACTTTACCACACTGCCTTCTCTGTCTGCATATCTCTCTTTTCCTCTTTTTCTTACACACATTTTATTTTTTACTAAAGATCATTTTTTGAATTATTTTTGGAAAATCAGTAGCAAAAATCAGGGTATTTCACTTCTATATACTTGAGCATGTATCTCCTGAGGCCGTAACCATAATACTGCAGTCGCATCCAAGAAATTCCACACTGATTCAGTAATGTCTTACACAGAGTCCACATTTGATTTTCCCCAGTCGTTTACTCAGTGAAGTCCTTTATAACTTTTTTTTTTCCTAATCAAAATCAGTGAAGAGTCAAGCAATGATATGGTGTCATTTTTCTTTACTTTTTAAATCTAAACTCCCCCTCTCCCTTGCCTTTCTTGTGCTTTATGCCATTGAGAGTCTTAAAAAATTCAAGCAAATTGGTAAAATATTCCACATTCTTGATGTGTCTGATCATATCCTCATGATTAAAATGCTCGGCAAAAACACCACGCAGGTGATGTTAGCAGAGGGTTTGTGGGCACCTCCATCTTTAGCACCGTAGATGCTAGAGGTCAGGAGTGAAAGAAGTAGACATGGTCCCAGTCTTTGTGGATACAGAGCTAGCGAAGCTGACTGGCTGAAGCAGAAAGTCACAGAAGTATGTCATTACCTCAATGGCGACATGAACGTATAGTAAAAAGTTGGATGCAAGATTATAACAAAGGAGGCTTATTTATATCACAGGCTTCTCTGGGGAGATAACCTTTAAGGTGAATGCTGAAAAATGAGAAAGAATATCCATTCTCTTTTGTACTTGTATCATTTAACTTTTTAAGCTAACATTATTATGAAAATAAGAAAACTGTTTTAAAAGCAAGAGTGGAGAGTAGAGCACTCCCAGCAAAGGAAATAGTACAACCTGTAGAAGCACCGAAATGGGGAAAACTTGGCCTATGGAAGGAACTGGAAGCTGGGCAGTGTGACTGAAGCATTACCTGTGATGGGGGATGGGGAGGGAGCTGGAGAGGCCAGCTCAAGGAGTTTGGATTTTGTTTCCCTAAACAAGGGGGAGCTTTTGAAGAGTTTTTAAGCCATTCTATATAGGTTGTGATACAAGTAAAACCAAAACCACTTTGTATCTTCTTTCTGTGAGAACCTAGCTTATTGATACTAGTAAGCATGTAAAAATATGATAAAGCTATGACATTAATAAAAGGGTCAGGTTTTCGCCCCAGCTTTGTTGAGGTATAATTGACAAAAATGTGTGTGTGTGTGTGGTGTATAATTTGATGAGTTGATATGCTATACATTGTGAAATGATTACCACAGTCAAGCTAATTAACATCCATCAAGAGGTGAAGTTTTAAAATTTTGTTGTTTTAATGAGACTATATCTCAGAGTCTCTCAGGCTTGTGTGGTTTGTCTTTGTTCTCAGCTTCAGTCCAAGAACATTTGTCCCCATTTAAGTATTACAACCCCTTTAAAATGGGTTTCCCAAACAAATCCACAGTGTTTTGGTTTGAACTCTGTGCTTGCTTGCCTTTGTGTTAAGATAAATGCTTATTTCAAAGGAAAAGCAGATGTGCTACCTGACATCAGAAATGCCACTCTGGGGCAGACCAAGTGTCCCTCAGCCTGTGGAAGAAACTATGAAATTGTCTTCCATGATAGAGACCTCTGAAATCTGGTCCTTCGCTCCAAATGCCCTTACTTGTCCAGTAGTAATTTGCTGTGCTTTTCTCCTTTATTACTTAATCTGATTTATTCTTTAGCTCTGCTTTATTCTCAGTGATGTCTATGTTCAGTCCACCTCCATCCCCTTGTTCCACAAAAGCCCGCCCACCTTCTTGACATTTTGAAGCCTTGCTGCAGTCATACCAAGCCTTAAATAACGTTTCCAGTACTTTTTTTCTATTTTGAAAACTAGACATTTTGCCAGGTTCTCAGGGAAATATTTTTTCCGCAAAGCTATGGAAGATGTAGGTATTATTATAAATGGGTAACATCTGTAAATAGAAGTAAAGTGGGGGGTTTTGTAGTATTTTAAGTATTACCATAAACATTACTTAGTACTTTGAACATTACGGTTAAACCTTAGAATATTTAAGGTTCTGTTGTAACTGGCCATGTTTGTAACAATGAGGAAGAAAAACATTTTTACTAGAAAAAAAATAGCAAATAAGGAGGTAAAATGGTTTAATAAAGGTGTCCTGATTTGAGAAAGATGAAACCTGTTCTTGTGTCTCAGCCTGTTGCTACTCAGTTCAGATCTGGTCTTACAAAGCCTATTCTTGGCTCCCTCAGGCGGACTCGGGCTTTCTTGTTCTTGTATCCCCACTGATCTTTCTACCTAATTCGTAGGTAATTGTGAATATGAATTCTACCTAATTCATACTTACTGTATACTAACTGTATGGGGAACCTCTTGAGGATAGGAACAGTATCTGACACAGAACAGGCATCATTAATATCTCTTGGTTGAGTGAATGAATTTCGTAAAACACAACTACTTATCACTAAAATTTCCTAGGATTTATGTAGAAGTGGAGGGATGAATTTAACATACTGAGAAAACTTCTGTATATAAGTTTTGTGATCCCCACCTCCACCCCCACCCCATTCCCTGTTACAGATGCCTGAAGAACAGGCCTTCAGTGTTCTGGTCAAGATCATGTTTGACTATGGTCTCAGGGAACTTTTCAAGCAAAACTTTGAAGATTTACATTGCAAATTTTACCAGTTGGAGCGCCTCATGCAGGTAAAAAGAGAAACCAGCTTACATTTGCCACTAAGAGTGCAGGACTTGGGAGGACCAGGTTGATGAACTGGTGCCAGGGAGCAGTGGTGATTGCCTTAGCCATCCAGGGTTAAGGACGGCTTTGATGTTTTTCATTTTTCACTATGTGATCACAATGCCAAGATTAATAAGGTGTGAACCTGATGGATGTGAGGTAGGTTTTCAATCTCGTAAACACCCAAAAGATCAGGTGATTTTGTAGGGGCCTTTAACATAGGAAACTAAGTCAAAAAATATCTGCCAAGGCTCTGAAGCTGACTGGTTAGGAATATCATAATAAAAGTGAAACAAACTTTCCCAAACATTTCATAACTTGGAAAGAAAAACTATCATTCCAAATATTTGTCACCATCTTGGGGATTCCTCTTCAGAGCTAGTTTGTGGGCTGGAAAAGGGAGCCAAGTGTCAGTTTAATACTTGATAATGTGTACTTCTGAGCACAGTGGAGGTTTGTAGGAAAGCACAAATATGTGACTTTTTTGGCCTATTCCTGGCAGATTTATAAGCCTCCCAAGTGGGAGTTGAACAGCTGCGTATGTGCCCAATACTAATGTTTGCTATTTCAGGAATATATCCCTGACCTGTACAACCACTTCCTGGATATAAGCCTTGAAGCGCACATGTATGCCTCCCAGTGGTTTCTTACGCTTTTCACTGCAAAATTCCCTCTCTACATGGTCTTCCATATTATCGATCTGCTGTTATGTGAGGTATGTATCAGAGGCCACAGCACTTTGGCTCTTGTTTTCAGTATCCTCCTGTGTCAGGTACATTAAAATAGAATTTCTTCTTAATTTTACTTTTGTGCTCAAAAATCTAGATTTAAGTAACTCTTCCTTGGGCTAAAGCTAATGATCATGTTTTGTTAAAGGTGTTCTCTGCTAAAAAACAGACGAACAACCCACTATTACACATTTGTATTACTATTAGGTTTGGCACATTTATTGAAGAAACCCAAAATAACAATGACTAAATAAAATTAGAGGTTCATTTCTCTCTCTTGTGAAAGAAGCCAGAAGCTTGGCAGTAAACTGCCTTCCCTATAGAGGGTCAGGGGACAGGGGAAGAGGTGTCCCCTCTTTAAAAGAGACTTCCTAGAGGTTCCACCCAAAATTTCACTTATCTCTTATTGGCCAGGACTTAGGTACCTGACCACATCTAGCCACAGAGGAGAGTTTTTTTAAAAGCTGCGTAGGAATTTGCTAAAAACTGGAGGGTCTGTTACTAAAACAACAACAAAAAAAGATATCAGAATACGTAACAGTCTTTGCCACAGCATAGTTTTGGGGTATATGTGTTTAAGAAAAAAATAATTTCAAAAATAATATATGTTTATTATAGAAACTGGAAAAACTTTAATCCCACTCTAGAGAGTAACTCTTAACATTTTGGTGTATATTTTTTCGGCCTTTTTATGTGTTTATGTACATTTGTTATTTCTATACAGAATAACTTTTTTCATATGGGGTATTATGTAATAATGTATATTATGGTTCTGTAAGTATATATTTTAAAATATGATTCTGCCACATACGCTATTTGATAATCTCTTTTCATTTCATATACTTGAACACTTATAGAAACACATCTATACCATCCTTCTTTATGTTTAATTATGCCATTTTCAGGACATACAAAATCCATTAATGCATTTGTACCTTCTTTTTTTTTTTTTTTTTAAAGATTTTATTTATTTATTCGACAGAGATAGAGACAGCCAGCGAGAGAGGGAACACGCAGGGGGAGTGGGAGAGGAAGAAGCAGGCTCATAGCGGAGGAGCCTGATGCGGGGCTCGATCCCACAATGCCGGGATCATGCCCTGAGCCGAAGGCAGACGCCCAACCGCTGTGCCACCCAGGCGCCCCCGCATTCGTACCTTCTAAACAGTTTAAAACACTGTCAGAAACACTGATACCTAATACACTATTATTCTTACCTTCTGCCAAGTATCTCATTCTTTGGGTATACCATAGTCTCAAACCTTTAAGTTTTATAGTTTCTCAGCATTATAAACAACCATTTGTTTTAAGTAGTTACCACTGGCCTGGTGGCATGCTAAGTAATTTAAGTGAACTTTTCTGCTAATTAGCTCAGAAAACCCTTGGGGGAGAGTACTAGTTATAGAAACCAAGGTCCAGGAACTTAAAGAATTTAACAGGTCTTTGTGCCTCCCCTTATCTTTCCTTTGCCCCTAGCACTCCCAGAACGGGTTAGCTTTGATTTATGGGAGCCCTGAGCATGTTCTGTTTTGGGATGGAGGTCTCACAGAGTGACTGCTGCTGTGTTTGGAGCGGGGTCGCACAGGATAGGGGAGAAGGCCACCTGCAGTTATTTCCTGAAATATCAGTTTTATGGCTCAGATGCTTTGGTTGGGAAGCAGAGAATACTGTGGAAAAGCGTTCGTTCTTGTCGAATGTGAGAACGGGGCTAAAAAAGTTCAGAAGAATGGGAGACTGGGTCTGTTTTAAGCTGTTTTTCAGTAGAGGACCTGTAATTATTATTTTCCAAGGTATTTTCAAAGTATGCCATTTCTTTACTTAGTTAAGGTTTTATACTTTCTTTAAAATTGTGGGGCATTCTGGGGACAGACAGCTGACTAGTCCTGATATAATCACTGAAAATCTTTTTGTGTTTTCTCTTTTAGGGAATAAGTGTTATTTTTAATGTCGCCCTTGGATTATTAAAGGTACACATTTATTTGTAAATTGAGTGACATGCCCTGTCCAGCACTTGAAGTATCTTGGTCTTGATCTCCTAAGCAGCCACAGGGTGGTAGCCCAGGCTCTGACAGTGGCTCAGGCATTGGCTGAGAAGGATCTTCTGGGGATTGTAAAGGTGCTGGTGTTTTAAAATGCTTCTTGTGCATCTTCGTAGCAAAGAACTTTTCCTATACATGGTTGTGTTTTCTTTCTTTCTTCAAGACTTCTAAGGATGACTTGCTGTTGACAGACTTTGAAGGTGCCTTGAAGTTCTTCAGGGTTCAGCTTCCTAAGAGATACCGCTCAGAAGAAAATGCAAAAAAACTAATGGAATTAGCTTGCAGCATGAAGGTAAAATAATATTTGCATTGATTTATATTCTTTTGTTTAGTTCATGTCTCACCATTCCTGATCAAACTGTGAACATTTGTAGTACATTACTAATAATGATGTTTGTATCATAGAATTTTTTTCCAAATATTTTCTTACATATTATGTATCCTGTGCATTAAATCTCGTTGTTCAGATCCCAGCCTTTGGACTCTAGGAAAGGTATTCTCATTTGGAAGACCCAGAAAACACTGTAGGCTGTAGCTCCTAGGGTCATACAGCTAAGCAGTGGCAAGACTCAGGTTTCATGATTTCCACTGTGTTGTCCTTCAACTTTCCATATTTGTGGTTATGGTCAGAAATTCCCTAAAATGAAAATAATAATTAGTTAAGGAAACTCATTTTTATCACTTCCAATGGCATTTATGATTTGTATAATTTTTTAAGGTAAAAAAATGTAGCATCTCCTTGTATTTATGTTGTAATGTGAGCCGGAGAAACTTCGTTACCTACTAACCAGTGCACGGACTTGGAATCAGAGAGCTCTGAATTCAAAGTTACTTTACCTATTGAAGGCACAATTTCCTCACATGTAAAACAATAGTGGACCTCCAGTTCTGGTTATATGTCAGACGAAGCTAACTCAGGCCACCCTTCTCTAAACCCTTGAAGGTAGCAAATACCTGGTTGAACTTGAAAGAAAAAAGAGAAATACCAGTACCTAAATCACAGTAGCTCAAAGCTAGTGTGTGTGAAGTGGTAACACAGCATCCCAGGGGATGTGGAACCCTAGGTGTAGGTACCAGGGTTTTAATGTTCACGAAGACACATAACATGATTTTGGGCCTTTGGGAGGTAGCTGAACCTGGAATCTCTGTGTAAAGTTAGGACCTTGGAATGCCTTCCCTCTTTGTGAAAGGGGGAAGGAAGTGCTAAAACTACCTACCTATTAAGCTTGAGAAACAATAGAAATCCTAGTATAAATTGAATCAAGGATTTGAAAAAGAAAAACACTCTAATTAGTGAAATAATTATTAAAGTTATTGTTCAACTTAAAATGTTACATACTTCACAAGTACTCTGTGTAAGATTTAGTATTTTCCCATGTGCCAGGTACTGTGGTTAAGTGCTGTCATGTGTGAGGGTTAACTACACCGTGTATAGTGCTTACCATGATGCCTGGTAATTAGTAAGGGTTCAAGAAATGATGGCTCTTACTATGGTTATTCCCTCTCTGGTTTTTCTTTTTCCTTTTCCTTTTCCTTTTCTTTTCTTTTCTTTTCTTTCTTTCTTTCCTTTCTTTCTTTTTCTTTTATTTTTTTTTTAATATTTTATTTGTTTGAGAGAGAGAACATAAGCAGGGGAAGCGACAGAGGGAGAAGCAGGCTCCCTGCCAAGCAAGGAGCCCAAGGCAGAACGCCATCCCAAGGTCACGGGATCCTGACCTGAGCTGAAAGCAGGTGCTTAACCAGCTGAGCCACCCAGGTGCCTCCTGGTTTTTCAAGCAGATATCAGATGCACACTTTTTAGAAACATTTTCACAGATGGTGGGTTTGTGCACAGAGCACAGAACCAGGTGAACGTTGAGGTTCTCTGAGTCACTCTCCACTTTAGCCTGGTTCACGTAAGAGGAGGCCTCTTAGCTGCTGATGATTTCTTCCCTTCCAGAACCTCCTTTCTCAGTGTCCCATCTTAAGTTCCTGGAACTTGGTTGTTCGGGCCAAAACTCTTGCTTATTCTCGATACCTCCTTCTCTCTCACACCACATCTTGGTCCTCCATCTCAGCCCTGTTTTCACAGTACACCCTGAATCTGATTGCTTTTGCCGCTTCTAACACCCTAGTGTAACCGTCATTGTCACTTGTCTTCTGGATTGTTCCAGTGAACTCCATGTCTTCCTGTTTCCACAATAGTTTCCTTTTCCTTTTTTTTTTTTTTTAAGATTTATTCACAAGAGAGAGAGCGAGAGAGCGAGCGTGTGCACGCGCGCCCGCAGGGGGGAGGGGCAGAGGGAGAGGGAGAGAAGCAGACTCGCCACTGAGCACAGAGCCGGTGACGACGCTGGGCTTGATCCCAGGACCCTGAGATCATGACCTGAGCCGAAACCAAGAGTCGGATGCTCAACGGACTGAGCCACCCAGGTCCCTCAGTGGTTTTCTTTTTTAATCCCATCTCTTCCTCTCTTAAAACTCTAATGGCTTCTTATCTTTCGAATGAAACTCAAGAGTTTGTTCTGGCCTACAAGGTGCTTTACCATCTGACTTCTGACAATCTCTCTGATTTTGCCTCCTCCTCCTCTTCCCCCTCACACCTTCCTCTTCAGACAACCTGGCCTTCTTGCTGTTCTCAAACATGCTGAGCATGTTCACGCCTCAGGCCTCTGCACTGGCTGGTCTCTCCACCCACCATGTTCTTCTCAGTGCCCGTGTGGTGTCACTGCCACCTCAGTGAGTCTTAAGCTCAGCCATCATGCCTTCAGAGAGGCCTTCTCTAATTACCATGTCTAAAGTAGCAGCTCCCTCAACACTTTACACCCTGATCTCTTTGCCCTGCTTATTTCCTCGTATCACTTATTGTTACTTAACATTATTTTATATGTTTATTTGATTATTGTCTGCCTGCTCCCTCCCCAAACGAAGCCTGCGGGAGAGGAGACCTGATCTCATTTACTGCCATATCCCCAGCATAAGAACAGGATTTGGCATATAAAAATTAGTTGAATGAGTGAATTAAATGAATATGCTGCTGAGTTTCTACCAAGTGTTGTCTCATGAAGAAGAGTTGGAGAGTTAACGTGGCTTTGGGGAAGGCTTAAAATAGCTTTCAGCTGAAGGTTTTACCTTTTGGATTTTCAGTAGCTTGAAACACATTAATAATATATGGATCCTTTATATCCATAGTCAGATTGAAGGTGTCTAATTTCTTTTCTTTCTTTTTTTTTTTTTTTGCCTGTGCTTTCAAGGAGTTAAGGTAGACAAGGCTGCACAGCACACATATTTTGTGCTTAGATACATAATTCCTTCTGGCCCTGGAGAACTCTGCATGGCTGGGGTACACTTTGGATGATTCCCCCTACTTGCACATGGTTTCGGGTGAGAAAGAGAGTAATTTTTCTTAAAATTAACTCACGGTGTGGAAAGCCTGCTTATTGAACAGGACATGAGAATGAAATTGTTCTCCTAAAAGGTGGGATTAGTGTCCTTAGTGATGGCTACTTGTATTCTGGTAGGTATATTAATGCCAACAATTATTAAGAGAAATATAGGCAGTAGTTGAGCCCATTACTGGCGAAGAACCTCAGTCACAGTGATAATTTGTTGACTCAGAAATCAGGAAGCTCATCGGCAGGCTCAGTGATGAGCCCTGCGTTACGTGGACTGCATCAGGTGGGCCTGCCTCCTTCAGCAGGATGTGATCTTCTGTGTGTTTGGAGCCACCTCTCATCCATGGAAAAAAGGGGATTCTTGCTTTGTGAATGGTTTGGAAACTAGCTTTTGAACTTTCTGGTGTAGAATTTAGAAAGGAAACATTGGCTTTGTAACTCATTGAAATCCCATTCCATTATTTCTTAATTTCTTAAATATTGTGGCTTGGTTTTCTCAGTTGTACTTCCTGACTAGGGTGGGAATTGGGAATACTTTGCCTCACATGCCAGTTGAGGAAACAGTTACCTACTTTTGTTGTTGTTGTGTTTTAACAGTTTAGATGTTGTAATTTCCAGTGTTTGTATAGTTTTTATGGATATCTCATTTCTTCCCCGCAGTGCCCTGGGAGGTATGCAGGGCAAGTCAAGTGTGGCAGCTGAGGCTGTAGAAGTCAGGTGACTTACCCACCTGGATCTAGCTGGGCAGTAGTGGGAGCCCTAGTGGAATCAGGCCTTCTGACTCCACATTCCCAATGCTTTCCTTGCCATTGTGTGGCCTCTTCTCATTGCAGAAGTGCAGCAGGAATTAAGTTTGTTGTGGCAGTATCTGAAATGGCCACCAGATGGATGTGTTGCTCAAAAAGGTCTGTATTCCTCTCTCTGCCTGTGTGTCTTCCTTTTCTCTATAAATCTTTCTCTGTGTCAATCTTTACTTGCCTCTTTTTTCATTTCTCTCTTTTCAGTCCTTTTACTTCTCCCCTTCTCGCTCTTGTTCCTTACTTTTATTATGGAACTGAAATATTTTATTTACTTTTAAAGAGTCTTAGATTCTCTGCTCTTAATCTCAAATTTAACAGCATACATCAGAATTCATTAAGCTGTCCATTGAGTTGCTCTCCCTTAATGGGTCATTGTCTTGAGATAGAAAGATTGTTTCCACTTCTGATAGAAGATCTAGAAGGAATTTCACTTTTTTTTTAAAATATTTTAATTTGGAGTAATCTCTGCAGCCAATGTGGGGTTTCAAACCCACAGCCCTACGATCAAAAGTCCCATGCTTCACCAACTGAACCAGCCAGGCACCCCAGGAATTTCACTTTAAATAGATTGTTCCAGGAGACTATGAATGGTCCTAGGATCTCCACAACCCTTTCATACTCATAACTGGGCCATGCATCGTGTTTAGAGGGAGAAAATGGGGAAAAAATTAATTTGTAGGTCTTAAATTTTTTTGATTCAAGAAATATGAAAGCAACTGGTTTTTTATGTCTACACAGAGATGTTTGAGAGCAAGTCAGATACATAAGGCTAGTTCAGAAGAAGTAGGAAGGGGCGCCTGGGTGGCAGNAGATTGTTCCAGGAGACTATGAATGGTCCTAGGATCTCCACAACCCTTTCATACTCATAACTGGGCCATGCATCGTGTTTAGAGGGAGAAAATGGGGAAAAAATTAATTTGTAGGTCTTAAATTTTTTTGATTCAAGAAATATGAAAGCAACTGGTTTTTTATGTCTACACAGAGATGTTTGAGAGCAAGTCAGATACATAAGGCTAGTTCAGAAAGTAGGAGCCATAACAGAGATGGCCGGTGGGTTTCTTAGAACAAACCTGAATGAAAACTTGACCCTTTTACTCTGAAATCCTGCCTGAGGTGAAATGGATCTTCTGAACCATTGATTGCTTCATCGGAATGTGTCATTTCAAACTTAAAGTGAATGTGCAAGACTTCAAACTACTTGTAGAAAAAGATATTACAGAAACCAAATAGCGTCTCCAAATTAATGTAATCCTAACCATTTGCTGTTTGGAGAAACAGAAAACTCTGGCATTTGGGAATATTTGCCCTTGGGGGATACTTTTATTCAGGAGCTAAAAGGAATATTAGTTTGAACTTCATTCTCTGCTCAGATCATTTATATATTAGTGTGTGTTAAGATTTTAAGCTCTATGATTGCAGTGGCTTCATCAGTGTTTTTTGGTTTTTTGTTTTTAATATTTTATTTGTCAGGGAGAGAGAGTACAAGCAGGGGGAGTGGCAGAGGGAGAGGGAGAAGCAGACTCCCCGCTGGACAGGGAGCCCAATGTGGGGCTTGAACCCAAGACCCCAGGATCATGACCCAAGCCGAAGGCAGACACTTAACTGACTGAGCCACCCAGGTGTCCCCATCAGTGTTGTTTCTTAATGTGTTCACAGAATCCTGCATAGTGTCTGCACATAGTGACTTAATCCTCGCAATGATCATATGAGGTCATTTTATAGATACATATACTGAAGTTTAGAAAATTGAAGAAAACTCCCAAAAGGTATAAAGTTAGTAAGTGATGGAGCTGGAGTTAGATCCCAGGAATTTCAGACTGTAAAGTTAATGCTTACCGTCAGTATACCATCCTATAAATGAGGGATTGAATGAATGGGACAGGAGCCATTTGTATTTTTGGTGATGTTTGTCTTGTAATGGTGGGTAAGCTCAGTCTCTTGTCAGTTTAGCTCAGTTGTAGCTACGTTTAGCTAAGTTCAGTTTCCTTATGACTAAACCAGGCTATAGTTTTACTTCTGTGCTTGTTTTCTACCTTTTAGATTGAATTTCGTAAGGAAACTTCTGATTGAGAGCTCTTTTTCTCTGCAGTGAACTTTAAATTTTGCTGGTTGTCACAAGGGTAGCAGTGCCCACTACCTTCTTATTTTATTTTAATAAGCGGGTCTCTCTTGGTTCTTATCTGTGTTTGGGTTCTCTGCTGCTAATTTGCTACTTGCATTTTAGAAAAATACTCGGATGGTAGAACCAGAATGCCTAATTCTATTTGGTGATCTTTGAGGGAGTTTGAGCTTGAACTATTTGAACAAATTAAATAAAAGGGCTCAGAAATTAAATAGAATGTTGATTTGTTTCAAGTGGTTACGAGTGCAGGCCTTGGAGTCCCACGGACCTTGGCTCTCATCCTGGCTCTGCCTCTGCTGTGTGACCCAAGGTTGGTTAACACAGCAGGGTTTTAGAGAGAGACGTCAGATGATGCCTTCAAGATCGCCGATGCTCTGCTGATGACCGTTATCATCATCCTCATCCATGCTCATTTGCCTGCCCTGTTTTGACCTCCTCTGCCCAGACACATCTAGTTTCCTTAAGTCTGTTCATTGCAACAAACATTTGTAGATTTTCTTACGTGCCAGGAACTGTGCTCAGTGTCGAACATACTACAGAGATAGATGGGAAACAAGAATCACCCCAGATCTGTGTTCTTGTGCTGTGCTTGCCACCTAACAGACTGGGTCCTTTCTTGGCTTGCGACATGTCACTTTACCTATCTAGGCCTTGATTCCCCATCTGGTAAAATGAGGTGATCTCAGTTATTTTGGGAATTAAATAAAATAGTAGGTGTAGAGGTATCTTGTTATCTTGAAAGTCCTATGTAAATCTCAGGTTTTTAAATCAGTACCTAAAAAGTGAAGTCCCTGCCATAAGCATTCGAAAAAAGGAAGATGGACTTGTGTCAGATTTCTTTATTTAGCAGTGAGGACTTTGGGTTCAAGATCTCCTCAGTGTACCAGACATCTTCATACCCACGCACTCACCTGCACAGTGTACCTCACCCCTGCCACGTAGAGCTGCTAATAACATTCAACCTCCCGCCTTTCCTGGACTACCTGTGACTGCAGCCCCGTGGGGATTCCCACCTTTGCAACAGTTTCTGAAGCCAAACTTGGAAATCAGCTCCCATTTCCTGTCCACAGCCTATTTCCTGCTCTCCTGTGTTAAATTGACTTGTTTAAATGGCTCATTGCTTGCAGCATGCGTTCAGAGGGTAACACTGAATCAGGACAAGAATGTAGATACTAATAATAACACATAATAACTACCCTTTTTACTAAAAAGACCTTGTGTGCTAGGCGCTCTCCTGAGCTCTTTTTTTTTTTTCTGAGCTCTTGATATGTTCTATATCATGCGATCCACCTAACAGTAGTCCTCAAAAGGACTGTTGGAATTTTCTCAGACAAGGAACCTGAGGCTGAGGTAAGGCAGCTCACCCTCAGTGACAGAGTGAGTCAGTGGCAGGACCAGGGCTCCAGCCTGGGTCCATCCACCCACAAAACCCAAGCTCTCTGTGACAGACTGTCCCACGTCCCTCCCACCCATGTCAGTGGCCACTCTCTCACTTTCTCTACCAGATCAGGTACCAGCTCTCCTGGGGCAGATAGCACATGTTTTAAGAGAGAGCGTTCTCCAATTCCTGTGACAGATAAATGATGAGTGACTGAGAAAGAGGTATTTGGGATTAAATATATACTTCTACCAAAATTTCAAGCTGGCATGGCCCAAGTCTCCACCTTCTCTCTAATTCAGGGTTTCTTAACTTGGGACTATAGGTGGCCTCAGGGAGCTCATGAGTCCTCTGAAATGGTACACAGAATGCTTTATTGCTGGTGTAGGGTTGGGGCAGAGTGGGCTTCTGTGCTCTTTTGGGTTTTTTTTTTCCTTAAGATTTTATTTATTTGTTTGAGACAGACCTCGTGAGAGCGTGCAGGTGCACGAGCCAGGGGGAGGAGCAGAGTCAGGGGGAGAAGCAGGCTCCCCACTGAGCAGGGAGCCCGACGCAGGGCTCGATCCCAGGACCCCGGGACCATGACCTGAACCGAAAGCAGATGCTTAACCAACTGAGCCACCCCTGCGCCCTGGCTTCTGTGCTCTTTTTCAGGGACAGTACTTTTTATGGGAACCATGGCTTTCAGGAGACTTTGAAAATAGTACTGTCTCTAACAGTGTTAAGAAACAATGTAGTAATTGCAATGGGATGTAAAATTGGTTTTACCTAAATTACAAACATAGTCTTATCCCAGGAAATTATATTAGAATTTTTCCCCCCTGAAAGTACATTTAAACGGAACAAATTTCAAAATTAACCTTCTTTGAGGGCAAAAAATACCTCTGTGTGTGGAGCTGTGGCTTTCACAGCCTCCTGATAGGAGTCCACTAATAGCGGGTATGATTCAGAGCTCTGGGGCTGAGTCTGTAGCTTCCCTGCTTCCTAAATTCAATTAAAATGTTATTGGTGTAAGTAAGAGACAGATAAAATGAACCTTAGACTTTTAAGAGTGGGGACCGTGTCTGTTCATTGAGTATTTTCATCCTTGCGGTCTACAAGGCATTAGGAATTTTATAGTAAATGAAAGTCCCTACCTTTGTGGAGCTTGCGTGTTGTTCTGCGTACAACTTTGTATCACCAATGCCTCGCAAGGAACACTGCTCAACTGTTGGATAAATAAATGGCCTGCTGTATCCTTATTAGGTTAAAAGGAAGGCCATTGGCTTTGATTTGTTCAGCATCTGATTATTGAGTTCCAATTATGTTCCAGGCATTGAGCTAGGTACTGGAGATATGGGATAAGCAAAACAGATGTGGCCTGTTTCCCAGTGGGAAGACAGACAATCAAGTAAGCACATAAATAAATAATTGTGAACTTGGACAGGTACCATGAAGGAATTGACTTGATGTTATGAGAATATATAACGAAGACCTGGCTGGATGGGGGTAGAGGGTGTACTAAAGTGATGTTAGAGCTCAGTTCTGAAAGGTGAATGGGAGTGAAGCAAGTGTGGGCTTGTCCAGGCAGGGGACCAGGTATGCGCTGTATGTTCACTGTGGTTGCCATTTCTGTTCAGAAGAAAGGTTGATGCAAAGACGAGGGGGTCCTTGCTCATTAATTTAACAAGCATTTGTGGGCAGTCTCTTTGTGCATGGCAGGGGATGACGATGAGTAAGACAGTTCTGACCTGGGAAAGGCACTGATAATGGTCCAGACAGGCTGAGAGGTGCTGGTCTCTCTGGGGTGCAGCCTAATAAGGAGACTGGAATTGTGGCTTTTGCAGCTGGTACCTGTTGGTTCCCCATTTGGGTATCAGGCATCTGCCTTTTCAAGGGGTCCATTCCTCAGAGGAAGCCTGAATTAGTTGGCTCTCGTATACAGCCACCCATTCTCCAAAAGTCAGGATCAGCTGTGAACCCATTATAAGCAGTGTTGGTTTTATTTATCTTTTGTCTGTGGTGGGGGTTGGGGGTAGGGTGGTGAAGAAAGGGGGAGACCAGGAACAAGTGGGGATGAGAAATGGGAAAGCAAGCCAGAGCTGGTGAAGTCAGAACTCTGGACCAGTGAGGAAGATGGTGGAGCTCTGTTTGTATCCAGTCCTAAGGGGTGACCCCTGAGGACTGACTCAGAAGCACAGGTGGGGGCCACCTTCTAGAAAAGTGAGCAAGAAGAGCTCTGTCTTAGAGAAATCCAGAATAATTAAGAGAATTATTTTTAAACAGCATTTATTTTGTTTCTTTTTTAAAAGATTTATTTAATTGAGAGGGAGAAAGAGTGAATGAGCAAGAAAGAGAACATGAGCCAGGGGGAAGGGCAGAGGGAGAGGGAGAAGCAGGCTCCCCGCTAAGCAGGGAGCCCGATTGCGGGGCTCAATCCCAGGATCCCGGGATCAAGACCTGAGCTGAAGGCAGATGCTTTAACTGACTGAGCCACCCAGGTGCCCCTATTTTGTTCACTTAATTATAAAAAATAGATCATGCTCAAGGCAGAAAATTTGGAAAATGTGGGAAGTACATAAAGAAATGCGTGTATCCTATCATGAAAATGTCAGAACCAAATGAGATAGCATATGTAAAGGGTCTGGTATCTTTCAGGTACTCAGTGTCCAGTAATGCTGTTACAGTGCTGAGGCCCAGTCACCCCTTTGGCTCTGAGAATGAGGCCTTTATCTTAAGGGATAAGGAAATGTAGAAGTAATTATTTTGTAGTTAGCCTTTTATAATATATGTTTATTGGGAGGGGTTGATGGTAGCTCTTCCTTACTCCAGCATGAGAATGAGAAATTGAAGAATCCTGGAGATTTAGGAGAAGGTTTTGTAGGATTTGGTGTCAACTCTTCTTCTTTTTTTTTTTTTTAAACCAAGCCCTGGGGGGGTGCCTCCTAACCACTGTGCTCCCTTGTCAGTTACCCAGACTGAGTCCGGAGAACTCTGGGAGGGAGTGTTTTCTGCCCACAGGCCTCATTTATTGTCTGTTCCTCTACTATTGATCTGTTAGGATTGTTTATAAATTTACTGATCACCCCAGTGTTTTATTAGGTGCTTTCTTCGTGAATCACTTATGTACACAAACATTTACCCTCGCATTGGCCTTAAACCGCAGAAGATCTGGCTTTAAAGATGTCACTCTCTAGCTTGTGGCCTCACCCCAAGTGTTTAATGGGCATCTCTCTAAAGATGGCAGCCAGGGCATAGTGTTATTTTCCTGGCTGCCTGCCCACAGGCAGTAGCCAGACTCAGGAGTAAGCTGTGATTGAGGCAGACCTGTAAACATCTGACAAGGGCAGCGTCCAGAGAGTCATTGGGAGGCAAGAGCAGGCAGTTCCAGTAAGATGGAAGGGGAATCATGGAACAGGCGACTGGAGATGCTGCACACTTGGGGCTGTCCTTTTGCCTTTCGAGGTCTCCATTTCTTTGCCTATTAAATAAGGAAGTTAGATTAGCCCAGCTCTGAGATTCTTAATTCCCCAGAGCTGGGGGGCTGAAAGACTTGTGAGCCAGCAGTGCTGCGCGGATTATATTAAAGCCTCGGGAAGAAATGTGTGTTAGCTTTATAATCAGTCATTATGTTGCACATACTGATTTTAGCACTTCTCTATTTCTTACATTTCAAAGTATTTAAAAGTGTAATTTAAAAAATACCAAAGGGAATGGGTTAGCGGTTTAGAGAAAGGAATCAAAAGAGTAAGAGTTTTGATCCCTTCAAGATGCCCTTGAAGGGACGCCCTTGGTAATGTTTGGTTTGAAGAAAAAAAGAGGCTAGCCTGTAAGGTGGGGTTGGGGGTGCTGTTTAGGTAGAAGGAGAGACAGGAGAATAGAGAGAGAGATGATTTCCTGGAGGGAAGAAGAGTCATTTGGTTGGATAGGTGGTAGGATAGTGAGGTGAGTTCAGCTTGGACTTTGCATGGCGTTTAGCTGCCTGGGCTCCAATCCCAGTCTGCCAGTCCTTAACTCAGTGACCTTAGTCAAATTACATAACCTCCTTAATTAAACCTCCGTTAAGTTGCCTGTAAAATGAGGATGATAATACCTTATCTTGTTGAGGTACCCTGAGGTCACAGACTGAAAGCACCTTGCAGCAGTGCAGGTGTGTGCGGAAGACAAGGGGGAGGGGGAGGGTGACGGTCAGGGATAGCAGGACTCAGAGCTCAGGTTGGAGGGGCAGCACCACTTCCATAGTGACTGGAGATGCCCAAGTCAGCACGGTCCCTGAGACAACTGCCACTTTCTGATACTTTTTATTTTTTATTTTTATTTTTTATTTTTTTTTTAGATTTTATTTATTTATTTGACAGAGATAGAGACAGCTAGCGAGAGAGGGGACACAAGCAGGGGGAGTGGGAGAGGAAGAAGCAGGCTTATAGCGGAGGAGCCTGATGTGGGGCTCGAACCCATAACACCGGGATCACGCCCTGAGCCGAAGGCAGACACTTAACCGCTGTGCCACCCAGGCGCCCCTCTGATACTTTTTAATTTGTGCTGTGGTTTATCCTACAGATTAGTCAGAAGAAGTTGAAAAAATATGAAAAGGAGTATCACACCATGAGGGAACAGCAGGCCCAACAAGAAGACCCTATCGAGCGATTCGAGGTTCGTTTGTTAATGGCCTGGGTCGATGTGAAGAGCTTTCAGCCTTTCATTTCCTATAATCATGCCTGTAACTAGCTTTGCTGAGTTCTTTTTAAAAATTCAGATCCACTGTTTCTAGGTTCGGGTTTCAGTTTGAATTTGCAAATGAAAAACCAAGATCTGTTATGCTTTCAACCAGCTGCCTAGGTTGTCACAGTTCAGTGGCCTTTCGTCATGGTTAATCAGAAGTAGCTGCTTGACAAGGTCACTGGAACCAGTTAAATATTTCTCATCGGAGACGAAAAGAAGTTATTGCTTGCTAGCACATGAGGACCGGCCACTCCTCCCATGATTTCCATAGGACTCGGAAATGAGTTTTGAGGGTTAGCCCTGAGAAATTGTCATCTCCATCTGATTTTTACATGTCTGTAACTGGTTTCTTTCCACCCTTCAGCGGGAGAACCGGCGTCTACAAGAAGCTAACATGAGGTTGGAACAGGAAAATGATGACTTAGCCCACGAGCTGGTGACCAGCAAGATTGCACTGAGGAAGGACCTGGATAATGTGAGTCTGACGTGACTAAAGGGATAGATTATTTTGAAACTTTCAGCTTCTCACTTTATCAAGTGCAGTCCTTGAATTGTAGTGTTGTTTTCCTAGTGTGTCACCTGTAAAGTGTCCCTCTTGCAAAACCACTTGCTCATGTCACTGTTGCTTCCCTCGTTTCCTTCAGGGGTTTTCCGGGAAGCCCTCCTTCCCACACTCTTCTTTTGCTGTACAGGGTGTCCCTGAACTCCTGTCCCACCATTGTTTGATCAGGCCTTTTGACTAATTCTTATGCTCCCACAATNGAAGCCCTCCTTCCCACACTCTTCTTTTGCTGTACAGGGTGTCCCTGAACTCCTGTCCCACCATTGTTTGATGACAGGCCTTTTGACTAATTCTTATGCTCCCACAACTGATAGTCGCATTTAATCATTATCCTTTACTTATCTCCCCCAAGAAGAGATTTCGTTCCCCTGCATGGTAGGTGCCTGTAGATAGCACTGCAGACTGTACCAAAGCAGCTTGCCATTTCACCAGGAATTTCAGCTGGCAGATGTTCTTTCTTTGTTTCTCCTAATCTTAAAAAGTTCAAGATAATGGCTTTCCTGGCAGGGTATTTATCCATTTTCTACACTGCAAGCCTCCCTTTGAAAAAGTGTGGTCTTTCATTCATCGTTTAGGTCAGAAGTTGGCAACCTTTTTCTGTGAAGAAGTGGATAGTCAGTATTTCCAGCTTTGTGGGCCATATGGTCTCTGTTACAACATCAAACTCTGCCATTGGCACCGAAGTAGCCGTAGACAATAAGTAAAGGAATGAGGGTGGCTGTGTTCCAATAAAACTTTATTTACAAGAATAGGTAGAAGCTGGATTTGGCACATGGACTGTAGTTTGCCAACATCTGACTCATATTTCCCTGTCAGGCTCCTAAGATTACTATTCTGCTCATCGGTTTCCTAAGGTTCTAGAGAGAGGCTCAGGCTATTGAGGGTTTACAGGGAACTTACATGACATGTTGAACCCCATAAGATCTATGAACTTCACAAGGTCCTTGACATCCACCAAATGTGTAGGAAAATACTGTGTTCTGTATTTCTTTGGAAGTCTGTGCTTTCATTAGATTCTCAAAGTGGTTCACTCATCAGATGAAGAGAGAGCAAGATGGCGGTATCTACCACTTTTTATTTTCTTTAGAAATAGTGTTGTGGCGTAAACAGTTTTGAGCAGGCCTGTTTTTTGNTAGATTCTCAAAGTGGTTCACTCATCAGATGAAGAGAGAGCAAGATGGCGGTATCTACCACTTTTTATTTTCTTTAGAAATAGTGTTGTGGCGTAAACAGTTTTGAGCAGGCCTGTTTGTTTTTTTTTTTTTTAAGATTTATGTATTTGGAAAAAGAAAATAAAGATTTATTTATTTGAGAATGGGGGGGTCGGGGTGGGGAGGCAGAGGGAGAGGGAAGGAGAGCTGGACATGGGGCTTAATCATCTGACCCTGAGATCACAACCTGAGCCAAAACCAATAATTGCACGCTTAACCAGCGCACCACCCAGGTGCCCTGAGTAGACTAAAACCAGTTACTCTCCTTGCAAGTAGAGCAAGAAGTGGGAAGGTGGAAGATGAGCTGTGTTGCAGGGAACAGGGAGAACGCCACGACGTGGTGAGTGTGAAAAGCACCACCGCATCCAGCCAGCCGCGGGCAGGGCAGCCGTCCTTCCTCTTGCTCGTCAGCTCCGCAGCGCTGCGTGTCACTGCGAAGGCTGCTTTTGCCAGTTCTGGGGGGAGGCAGTTTCCAGGCCATTAGCCCTCAGGAACTGGAACCTGGAGCTCTCACTGCTTCCTCCATTTACCACAGTCTGGCCCTCAGGTTTGAGTCGCCTCCTTCTGGCACGGATTCCCGGCATGCCGTCCGTTCTTTGTAGGGGCGCCAGAGGAAGCCCCCGCTCCTGCTTCAGCCTCTGAGCAGCGACACTGAAGCCGCCCCGCGCCCACCTGAGGCGTCTGCGCAGCAGCCGGAGGTCACGCAGAGAGGAGGTGAAAGAGACAAAGGAAAAAAATGGGTCCTGGGTAGGAGCTTTGTGTTCCAAAAAACTGTAAGAAGAGGCACCTTGAGCTAAGATCCCAGGTAGCTGTGTAGTTGGAGCTGCTGCACGGTCACCTGCCAGACGATCCCCCTGCAGGTGGGCACAGACTTCTCATGTTCTTGAAGTCTGCTCCTAAATGGCTTTTTTCAGGTTGTCTTATCCTGACACAGTAAAGAGCTAGGTTCTTTAACGTTCCTGATACCAGGAGTGAGAAATAGTAAAAATAATGTGAATTCCCATTTCCTGATGCTCTGTGTGACTGGCACTGCAATAAGCACTTTGCTGACATCTGGTATCTCTTACCCTTGCCTCAGCCTTGTGAGGAGAGTTCCATGAGCCCCACTGATGGATGAGGATTTTTATAACAATCATGAAACTTGAGATTCAGAGAGAGATGGAGGAGCCATGGAGGGAGCAGAGCCAGGAGTCTAACCCAGGCCCATCTGATTGGAAAGCCCCAGGCTTTTCTATGATACCACGCTGTCTCCAAAATAAATATGGAACAAGCACCTACGATTTGGTGTCATAACTACATCAAAAGCATAGATAGTGACACATAACAAGCAAACGTTTCCTGAGCACTTACTGAGTTCTAGGCGTTGCTCTAAGTGCTTTTGTCCTCAAAACAACCCACATTGTGTCAGGGATACAATATGATCCCCGTTTTACTGATGAAGAAACTGAGGCATAGCGTGATGTTTCGTATTGAAACCCGGATGGTCTGACACCACAGCTCATGCTCCTAACTTGGCTCAAAGGAGCAGGGCCCCTGCTGCCCTCAGGGCTCAGGAACTTCAAACCGGGGTCCCTTCCTCCAGCTGGCTGCTTCAGTGCTGAGAAGACAGACCTTCCCCACACTGGACTTGGAGTCCCTCTCCCAAGACTGATATNTCCTCCAGCTGGCTGCTTCAGTGCTGAGAAGACAGACCTTCCCCACACTGGACTTGGAGTCCCTCTCCCAAGCCTGTCTTCTCTTGTTCCTTCAGAANGACCTTCCCCACACTGGACTTGGAGTCCCTCTCCCAAGACTGATATTCATCACTGAATATCAGCTAGGTTCTGAAGTGAGGGGCATGGGATCCTTTCACCCCCTTTGTTTTTGGCCTTCAGGGACTCAGGTTTGGGGGGAGGGTTTTGAGAGAGAGTGCACAAGTGGGGGGGAGGGACAGAGAGAGAGGGAAAGCAGACTCCCTGCTGAGTGGGGAGCCTGATGCAGGGCTGGATCCCAGGACCCGGTGATCACAGCCTGAGCCACCCAGGTGCCCCCTCAGTCAGGTTTTTGAAAGAAATTCATTATTTTCAGCTTTTCCCTTTTTGCATCCCAGAGTAAAACTCTGGTGTGTCTTACCAATTTTCCAGAACACTCTGAATTTTCAGTTGATGTTTTATGCCACTTTTGTTACAGGAGATATTGCTAGTTAGCCACAGAAAGCCCTAGGTGAGCCCAGCCATGCTGTCTCCTCTATGAAGTGGGAGTCCTGCCCAGACCTAACATTGCACAAGGTCCCTGGCACAGGGCCAGCAGGACCTTCACTGAGTCCCCTCTGGCATACTGTCTACACTGAGTGTGATCAGAGTGAGGGAAACACTCAGGAGCCCACCTGCTGAGATTTCCAGTCTGGCTGCACTACACACTAGATCTGTGACCTTGAGCAGCTTGCAGACCTTTCCTGAATGAATTACTTTGGCTTCTTCATCAAAAATCGATTGTATGGATGGTCTCCTCAATTCCATACCTGTTCCATTGATGTATATGTGTATCCTCATGCTAACACCAGTCTTAATTACTGTAGCTTTACAATCTGAAAGTCAGGCCATGGGAGTAGTCTAACTTTGTTGTTCTTCTTAAAAAATATCATTTGGCTATTCTGTCATTTACATTTCTACATAAGTACTAGAATCAGTTTGTCAACTTCCAGAAATAAAAGCCTCTGGGATTTTGAATGGGGTTGCATTGAACCTATAAATCTCCCCAAATTCTTGGGGAGAATTACCATCTGAATAATAACTGAACTTTACAATCCATGAATAGGTTGTAATTTTCCTTTATTTGGGTCTTTTTCAATTTCAGCGTTGTTTTTTAGTTTTCAGTTAACAAGACTTGCACATTTTTAAATTTATTGTAAAGGATGCTTGTTTTCTTGTGTTTTCCAATTGTTTATTGCTTGTCTCTAGAAATAAAATTGATTACATGCCTTTCTATCCTATGACCCTGCTGAATTCACTCACTCTAGTAGTTTTTTGTTTACTGGTTAGGATTTTCCACATACACACAATCATGTCATCTCTGAATAAAGACACTTTTACTTCCTTTCAAGTCTTTATGCCTTTTTCTTCTCCTTGCCTTCCTTCACTGACCAGGATCTTCAGAACAATGTTGAATGGAATCATGGCTTTGTTCCAGGTGTTACCTCTGGGTTTTCATAGATCAGGTGGATGAAGTTCTCCTTTCTTCTTGTTTGCTGAGTTTTTGTCACGAACGGGTGTTGAATTTTGTGATGCTCTTCCTGCATCTGTTCAGATGATTATTTCCTGTTTCTCCTAATTCTGTGAATATGGGGATGTAATTTGAGTTTTCAATGTAAACCAACCTTTGCATCCCTAGGAAACTTGGGGTTTCCTTTTTTCTCCTTAAGATTTTTATTTGCATTAAAATATTTGTGTTTATGAGGAATATTTGTCTGGATTTTGTGTAATGTTTTGTCTTGTTTTGGTACCCGGGTAATGATGGCCTTCTAAAATGAACTGGGAAGTATTCTCTCCTGTTTTCTTAGGGACTTTTTGTAGGATTATTCCTTGATTAAATCTTTGATTCCCTAGTGATGTCATGTGGGCCTGGAATTTTCTTAGGAAATTATTTAAATATGAATTCAGTTTATTTCCAGATATGGAAATTTTCTAATTCTTGTGTCTATTTTTATAATTGTATCTTTCAGGTAACTCAGTCATTTTAGTTGTCNCTTGGGGAGAATTACCATCTGAATAATAACTGAACTTTACAATCCATGAATAGGTTGTAATTTTCCTTTATTTGGGTCTTTTTCAATTTCAGCGTTGTTTTTTAGTTTTCAGTTAACAAGACTTGCACATTTTTAAATTTATTGTAAAGGATGCTTGTTTTCTTGTGTTTTCCAATTGTTTATTGCTTGTCTCTAGAAATAAAATTGATTACATGCCTTTCTATCCTATGACCCTGCTGAATTCACTCACTCTAGTAGTTTTTTGTTTACTG
Source organism: Ailuropoda melanoleuca (assembly GCF_002007445.2). Taxonomy (NCBI): domain Eukaryota; kingdom Metazoa; phylum Chordata; class Mammalia; order Carnivora; family Ursidae; genus Ailuropoda; species Ailuropoda melanoleuca. Next base: position 49,109,945 of record NC_048224.1, read on the forward strand.
GTTAGGATTTTCCACATACACACAATCATGTCATCTCTGAATAAAGACACTTTTACTTCCTTTCAAGTCTTTATGCCTTTTTCTTCTCCTTGCCTTCCTTCACTGACCAGGATCTTCAGAACAATGTTGAATGGAATCATGGCTTTGTTCCAGGTGTTACCTCTGGGTTTTCATAGATCAGGTGGATGAAGTTCTCCTTTCTTCTTGTTTGCTGAGTTTTTGTCACGAACGGGTGTTGAATTTTGTGATGCTCTTCCTGCATCTGTTCAGATGATTATTTCCTGTTTCTCCTAATTCTGTGAATATGGGGATGTAATTTGAGTTTTCAATGTAAACCAACCTTTGCATCCCTAGGAAACTTGGGGTTTCCTTTTTTCTCCTTAAGATTTTTATTTGCATTAAAATATTTGTGTTTATGAGGAATATTTGTCTGGATTTTGTGTAATGTTTTGTCTTGTTTTGGTACCCGGGTAATGATGGCCTTCTAAAATGAACTGGGAAGTATTCTCTCCTGTTTTCTTAGGGACTTTTTGTAGGATTATTCCTTGATTAAATCTTTGATTCCCTAGTGATGTCATGTGGGCCTGGAATTTTCTTAGGAAATTATTTAAATATGAATTCAGTTTATTTCCAGATATGGAAATTTTCTAATTCTTGTGTCTATTTTTATAATTGTATCTTTCAGGTAACTCAGTCATTTTAGTTGTCAAAGGTATTGGTATAAAGTCACTGTTATTTCCTTACTCTTTTAATGTTTATAGGATCTATTGAGATGTTCTGTTTTTCATTCCTGATATGAGAAATTTGTGTCTTTTCTCCTTTTTCCTTAATCTGATTAGGAATTTATCAAGTGTGTTGATTTCTTCAAAACCCAGTTTTTGGTTTGATTTTTTTCTCTTTGTTTCGTTTCATTGATTTCTGTTTTTCGTTGCGTTTATCCTGACTTAATTTTTGGTTTAATTTGCTCCTGTTCCTAGCTGATCTTTTTTTTTTTTTTTTTGTAAAGATTATTTTAGAGAGAAAGAGTGAGGTCACACGCAGCGGTGGGGGGTGGGGGCGGTGGCCAGGGGGCAGAAGGAGAGAGAGAGGATCTCAGGCGGACTCCCCACCAAGCACAGAGCCGGACTCGGGTCTCTATCTCGTGACCCCAAGATCATGACCTGAGCTGAAATTAAGAATTTGACACTTAGCTGACTGAGCCACACAGGCACCCCTGCTCTTTTTCTAGCTAATCTTAAAAAGAAAACTTGATCATTAATCTAGACCCTGTTTTTCTAAAATAAGCATTTAAAGTTATAAATCTCCTTGAAGCACTGCTGAAGCTGCATCCCACATATTCTGATATATTATGTTTTTATTTTCATTCAGTTCTTATTATTTTTCCTTTGACCTGTGAATTGATGAGGTGTGTTGTTTAATTTTCAACTATTAGGGATTTTTCCCAGAAATCAATCTTTTTTTTCTCTTTTCTTTTCTTTCTAGATTTCATTTATTTATTTAAGAGAGCAAGAACAAGCAGAGGGGAGGGGCAGAGGGAGCGGGACACAGGGCCCACTCCCAGGACCTCGAGATCACGACCTGAGCCAAAGGCAGATGCCTAACTGACTGAGCCACCCAGGCGCCTCCTCCCAGAAATTTTTCAGTTGTTAATTTGTAATTTAATTCAGCTGTGATCAGAGTACATATCCTTTCTGATTTTAATCCTTTTAAAATATATTTATGCTAATTTTAGTGCCTACCTTATGGTCTATTTGGGTGTATGTCCCACATGTCCATTTGGAAGTGGGAAATGTGTGCTCTGTTATTGTGAGTGCAACATTCTGTAAACGTCAGTTTGGACGAGTTGGTTGAGTATTATTGAAATCTTCCGTGAACGTACTGGTTTTCGCTCTCAACTTGTTCTACCACTTAATGAGAGGACAGTGAGGAAATCTCTAACCATGCATTTATTTCACCTTTCAATTATGTTAGTTTTCATTTCCTGTAATTTGAACTTATTCACGTTTCAGATTATTACACCTTCTCAATGGAGTAAGTCTTTTATTGTTATGAAATGTCCCTCTTTGTCCCTAGTAATACTCTGCTCTGAAATCTACTTTGATATTAATAGTCACTCCTACTTTCATAGTATTGCCTGGTATACATCTTTTTCCGTCCTTTGACCTTTAATATGTCTGTGTCTTTATATTTAAAACTGTTTTTTGTAGCCAGCATATAGCTGGGTCTTGCTTTTTTTATTCAGTCTGGTAATCTCCTCCTTTTAATTAGAATGTTTAGGCCAGTTACATTAATGTAATTATTTCTATGGTAGATTTAAGTCTGCCACCTTGCTTATTGTTCTCTATTTGTTGCATTTGCTTTTTCTTTCTCCTTTTCTGCCTCCTTTGGTTTAAAGATTTTTTTTTTTTCCAAGTAACCTCTACACCCAACATGGGACTTGAACTCACAGCCCCGAGATCAGGAGTTGCACGCTCTTCTTACTGAGCCAGGCAGGAGCCCCTCTGTCGTCTTTGGTTTAATTGGGTATTTTCGTGTTTTCAGTTTATCTCCTCTATTGCTGTATTAGCTATTCCAGAGCTCTCTTATCTCCAGGCCTCTGCCCCCCAGCTTCCAACCACCTCAGCATCCCTGTTCCCTTAACTCTGCCTCCTTGACCTTTTGAAACATGCTCTGTTTAGAACCCTTCACTCTCCTTCTTGGTCCAGAATGTGCCTCTAGGTAGAAACCCAGGGTGATAGTGGGATTCATCTTGTTTGTTTTCTTTCTCCCAGGAACCACAGTTCTGCATGTATTGTTTTCAGCGTCTGAAAACAGTAGCTTCATACATTTTGTCCATTTTTTGTTTACAGTGGGAGGGTGAATCTGGTCCTGGTTAGTCCTTCATGACCAGAAGTGGAAGTCAGGATTTGTGTTTATTATCTCCAGATGCTTCCTCTTCATATGCTCATGCAGATAAAGTGCAGAGAGTGTGGTGCCCTGAGGGGACACTGGTTAGGCCAGTCCAGTAGCTTCTGGGCACCTCCCTCTCACACGGCATTGAGAGTCAGCTCTTGGAGAGATGGCACAAACAGTGGGCTTAATGTCCCACCACCTGATTGCAGATGATAGCTCTGCTATGTGCATTGTGAGAACCTGAGAGAATCCCTTCCCCACCTGCCTTTTTTATAATTGGGGAGCCAGGGTGGGCAGGGAAGCCTTGACTTCAAAGACCCAGTTCATGACCTGGCTGTTTCACACTTCTCAGAATCACTGCCATGGTAGTGATGCTAAGTGACTGAGAGAACGGACGTGTGCGCCCCAGGCTCCGGAGCACTGCGCAGAGGATGGTAACGAAGTCCAGGGGAGAGAGGAGAACAGGAATAGGTTGCTCCACAGATGGAAGTAAAACCAGTCTGTAACAGGACTTAGTTCTTCTTACTAGTTATTTCCTCTGCTGTTTGGTTCTCATTTCCTTTCATTGCTTCTTGGGTTTGAGCTAGAGAAGGAGCTGACAGGCCTCAGCCCAGACAGGACAGGCCTTAACTCTAGGACCCACTTAACTGAACGCATGTGTACCCTGCCCTAATTAATGGCCTTCTGAGGTGGTGTTATCGAGCCGCTAGTTCTCCATATAGGGCCCCAGCCCTGCGGCTTGTGTTCCTCCCAGAGAAGACACTGCAGAGCACGCGTGGTGCGGTGGGAAGTGCAGGCGCTCCGTGACACCTCTTCAGCTGGGTGACGTCAGAAGCGCCGTTTAATTTCAGGGAACCGCTTCCATTCATTGTTAAAAAGGGGGCTGTGGAACGAGCTGGCAGAGACCCTCTGTAGCTAACGCTGTGCAGCTAGGAGCTTCTGCCCCAGTTCTGTGGCTGCCCTCTGACGTGCTCCCCTTCGCTTATCCTTGCAGTGCCCAGCGTCAGGGGCTCCTCCGTCAGGCACAGCTCTGTCATTTTCACTTAGACACACAGATCTACCCACCAGACCTTTGCATGTTTTCAAAAAGAACTGGGGTGGAGGGGCCATTTCAGATAGTGGGTAAACGAGTGCCGGGAAAGAGGCGGCCTCCTTTATTATGTGATGAGAATGAAATGTAGCCGTTGTTTGGGGAAGCAGAGGAAATACTGAGAGTCTCGGGGAAGAAAACCAGGATTTATTATTACTATTAATGATCATGACTGCTGTCTTGTATTGAATGCTTACCACCTGCTAGGTGCTGTGCTGAGTCCTTCCTGTGCCTTATCCCTCAGATGACAAGCCTGAAGCTCAGAAAGATTCTCAGTGACTTGTCCAAGTGCATGGTCAGAGAACGATGGGGGTTGAGTCCAGGCTGTCTGATGCGTAAGGCTGAGCTCCTAACCACTGTCCCTCACAACATCTGTGCAAGAGGCTGGGCCAGGCACCTCTGCATCAGTCTAGTCTCTGTGTGACCTCCAGCATATCTTTCCTTTTCCTGGCTCACTTTCCCTGTCACATTAAAAAGGGATTGTCCCAAGCAATTCAAATCCCATCCAGTTCTCAATTCTTGTTCTGTGACAGCATCTTTTACATGTTTCAGGCTGAAGAGAAGGCAGATGCACTCAATAAGGAGCTGCTTATGACCAAACAGAAGTTGATTGATGCTGAAGAAGAGAAAAGACGGCTGGAAGACGAGTCTGCTCAGGTAAGGGGAGCTCTGCCCCTCCCACGCGCCTCTGTGTCCTGTAAGCACCTGAGAGTCCCAAGGCCGGCTGGAGGCTTCTTGTTGGCACCGGGGAACCACAGACAGCTGGCTGCAGTGTCTCCAAAGGCTTTTTCTATTTACCATGTAAAGCATAGGAGTTACCAATAATTAGAGCACAGGAGGAGACACTGGGGCAAACCCATCCTTCCTTGGGACAAGAGAAATTCCTGTGTGTCAGCAACCGAATGTGAAAAGACAGTGAGCGTTTCTATAGAAGGAATGTCTGGCTCTTGCCCTTCCTGTCCACTGGCATCTCCCCCATAGAGCAGACTCTGGAAGGCCTGTCTTGCACCAGCTGTCCAGTCACTGGGCACGGGATGCCACGCAGCCTGCAGCAAGTCCCTCCTTGCTCCCATGGTCCTCTCTCATCCCCGGCAGGACTTCCTGACGTGAGAGACGACGAGGCTCTGTCTCTGTATGGAGGACATAGCAGTCCTCTGATGAGCTTTAGTCCGTTGGGTCTGTGCTGCTTCCTCAGCTCAGGTCCACAGGCAGGGAGGGACCTCAGCAAAAGCCCCAGTCCAAAACGGGGTTTGATGTTTGGGGGAGTTTTTACTTTTCTCTCCATCTCCTGGCATCGAGAGCAGGTAGGTGAAATGCAGCCCTTCCAGAGTTGTCAGATACTTTTTGAAAAGCCCAGAACTAAGCAGTTAGTGCCAGAGTTTTATATTTCCCTTAAAACAGTCACTTTTCCTTTTTTTTTTTTTTTTTTTAATGTATGCAGTTAAAAGAAATGTGTCGTCGGGAACTTGACAAAGCAGAATCTGAGATTAGAAAAAACAGTTCTATCATTGGTGACTACAAGCAGGTGAGTCTGAGTGCCCTGTAAGTGGGCCGTGTATTCTGGAAGCCCTGCTTGTCTGGATAAATGCGTCCCCTCCACAGCCGCCTGTCGCCTGCACCGACCAGTGACGTCCCTACTGGGCAGGTGACCTCACTGCTCCTCAGTGCTGACACGAGAGAAATTATTACTGTCTCAGAGAACTGTCGTGAGGATTCCATAAGGTCAGGTCTGTAGGGAGCCTGGCACAGTGCCCAGCATATGAACAGGCATTTCATAAAGCCACCCTGTCCCTACGGCCTTGTGTTCACGTGTGGTCACATGATATAGAACCACTTCTCTCCCTGGCGGGTTGGGTGTTAAGAACATAACTAAATGGGTCTTGTTCTTTCCTAAACTCGGATCTCCTGCTGGCTCGTGAGTCTGTCACGTGTCTGTAAACCGTCGGCCGTGGAGTGTGGCACTGACGGTCCCTCACGTCCCGGGCCGATGGATGCGGAGGTGGCACAGCAGAGGGGCCTCGGCTCGCCCTCAGCTCCCTTCCTGCCCCGCGCGCCCACGGCCTGCGCAGCCCGCTCCTTGTTCGTGGCCGCTCCGGCTTCCGCTGCAGAATTCCTCCCAAGCCCGGGTTCTGCACATAATGACATCGCTCAAGAGATTGTCACTTTATGTTTGTTTCTTTAGATTTGTTCTCAGTTGAGTGAAAGATTGGAGAAGCAGCAGACAGCTAATAAAGTGGAAATTGAGAAAATTCGGGTAAGTTTTCCTTTACCAAAGAGAGTCTGTTCTGTACCACATGGTTCCTTGTGCTTTGCTCGGCACCACAGCTTCTGGGAGGGGTGGTTGACTTCGATTTCAGAAGTGAGAGAAGCATGCAAGGATGTGATGAGGGGCCCGTCGTGGCCTGGCTCCGTGACTGAAAGCCGATGTTGTGAGGGTTTCCTCTGGAAGGGAGGAGTCCAGATGCAGCCTGGGAGCTCTGGTTTTAGATCTTGAAATACAAATGCCCTTTTCCTCACATAACATCCTCTGGATGATGTGACTGTAACAAAAAGTGACCCAAGATTTACACATGTCAGGAGAGCAGGTGATCCACTGCAGTGCCGCGCAGGTGAGGGAGGGCTGCCAGCGCTGGTTTGGCTGGGGGAGGGGTGCAGAGGTCAGGACCCTATGGTATCATTTGTCACACGCACCCCTCCCCCCGTTCTGTAAAATGAGGACAGTCAACTCCCCCTCTGAGCTCAATTCCTTTTTGCTCTAATGGATCCAAATCCAATGAGGACTTTTACTTTTTAAATGTTTTTGTTGCTAGTTCAGGGGCTTTTGTAATTTGGTACTTTTTTATTTTTTAATTTTTCAAAAGATTTTATTTGACAGCGAATGAGAGAGAGTGCACATGAGCGGCAGGGTGGGTGGGGCAGAGGGAGAAGCAGGCTCCCCACTGAGCAGCGAGCCCGATTTGGGACTCGATCCCAGGACCCTGAGACCATGACATGAGCCAAAGGCAGACGCTTCACCGACTGAGCCACCCAGGCGCCCGGTGCTTGCTTTAAGCTGTACCTGTATTAGAGCAGTCATCACATTTTCCCAAGAAGACTAACTTACTGAAAAATGCTTTGCTAACATATTTATAGCTCAGTGGACAGGAAGGTGGGAGAGTTCTGTGCTCATGGCCTTATTCACACACATCTTACCTGGAGCAAGATGGCACCTGGCCTCCATCCTAAGCAGTGTTTAACTAGCACTGTCCATTTTTTTAATGTAATTTATTATCTGATTCTAAAACTAGCAGTGTTCATTGCAAAAAAATTGGAAAATAAGAGTAAGAAAACAAACCCTTATATTACCCGTAGATAATCTCACCATTGTTAACACGCTGGTGTGTGTACTTTCCATGCTTGTTCTGTGTTTCAGTATACAAAATGCTGTTCATTCTAAGGTATGAATTTTTTTTCACATTTACCTCTGAAATTGGGACATGTTTTGTAACTGATGGCCTTCTAAAGTGGTTTAATTGGGGGCACCTGGGTGGCTCAGTCGGTCAGGTGTCCAGCTCTTCATTTGGGCTCTCGTCTCGATCTCAGGGTCATGAGATCAAGCCCCGTGTGAGCCCCATGTTGGGCTGCGTGCTGGGAGTGGAGCCTGCTTGGGATTCTCTCTCTCCCTCTGCCCCTCATCTCTCTCTCTCTCTCAAAATATAATTATAATATAATTAATATAATATAATATAATATAATATAATATAATATAATATAATATAATATATAAAACGTGGTTTTAATTGGCAGCATATTTTCTTAGAGGAACATCAAATGAGGTTTCTCCCAGTCGGGGACATCTTATTTTAATGAAACGTGATGTATATTTGTAACCATGCTAAACAGACATTTCTGTGTCCTGGTTCACGAGCATTTAACCATTTTACCATGTTATGAAAAGTTCCTCAAACACTTGAGGAATGTATGGCTGCCTGTATACTTCCTTGTATAAATACAGCAGAGTATATATTTAATTTCTCATAGTGGTTGGATCGTTTATCCCCCCATTATTTTTCTGTCTCTGATTCTGCAGTGAGAATCATTGTACAGAAATCTTTAGTCACGGCATCTTCGTTTTTTTAACCAAGGTTCCTTGGAGGTGAGATGAGCAGAACTAGGCAGAAGCATGTTCTTACTGATTTTAGCGTGGGATCCCACATGGCTTTTCCACTAGGGTATCTGCCAGAGTTTTTCAGGAGCTCTAGTGCTCAACCCAGAAGCCACCTCTTGGCTCCCCAAAGAGGAGATGCCCACAGCTTCCTACAGGCTGGCTTCTCCTCCTCGCCTGTTCACATCTGACGTTTACTTTCAGCAAAAAGTGGATGACTGTGAGCGCTGCCGGGAGTTTTTCAACAAAGAAGGTCGCATCAAGGGCGTGAGCTCAGCTAAGGAAGTTCTCGACGAGGACACAGATGAAGAGAAGGAGACGCTCAAGAACCAGTTGAGAGAGATGGAGCTGGAGCTGGCGCAGACCAAGCTGCAGCTGGTGGAGGCCGAGTGCAAGATACAGGTGAGCGCCCCCCATGCCCGCCTGCCTGGGCTGGAGACCCTAGAAACGGTCACTGTGTTTTGGGGGTTTTTTCCCTTTTAAACTTTGACCATAGTCCTTATAGGAAGAAGCCCATTACTTGTTACTTACCAGTGAATACTTAATTAGTATTTGGCCTGTCAGAATTGGACTTTCTCCTAATGAGACTTGGCCATCAAGCTTGGAGTCTTTTTGGTGGAGCAGAGACATGCTTGGAAATCACTGCTGCACCACCAAAATCTGCGACCTTGGGTCTGTACGTGACCTCCTTACACTTCAGGTTCCTCATCTGCAAATGGAGGTGATGAGGGCCCCTATCTCATAGTTTGCTTTGAAGGCTAAATAGGATAAAGCATATAGAAAGGGCTGGGCACGGGGCCCGAGGACTTCCTAAATCACCTCTTAGTCCCACCTCCCATCACTTAACTGGCTTTGCAACTTTGGACGTGTAACCTGATTGATCTGAGCCTCCATTCCTGACAAAGAAATGGGGGCTTACTTCGGTCATCTTTATCTTGCGTGGCCGCTTCCACGAGCACCCATCCGGAGCATAAGGTGGGCTGTAAGCACTGCTTGTGGAAGGGACCAAGTTCAGGCCTGAAGCTTAGGGCCTCATCTCCCGCATCACACACATTCACTGGGCATCTGCTCTTTGCCAGGCCCTGTTCGAGTTGCTGGGGTTGCAAAGCTAAGATATGGCTTGTGTGACTGTCCAGGACAATCAGGAAAAGCACCACCAAGGCAGCCGTATGTGAGCTGTGGTCAGAGAATGAACAAGGGTTGCAGCTGCAGAAGAGAGAGAACAGTGAGCTTTCCTGGAGGAGGGAGCAGCATGCTGAACAGCAGAGGGAGGAGAGGGCCTGCCCAGTAAGGCATGTCAGGAAGCTGGGGGGGAGGTGGATACTGAGCTGGCAGTCTCTGGGTCCAGATCATGAAGCACCTCAAATGCCTTGCCTGGGAGTCTAGACTTTAAAGGTCTTTGCTAGAAATTAATGACGTGGACTTACCTGGAGCACCAGCCCTGTCTGCCTGGTGTGTAATAGGTGGACAGGAGAGAGAGGCGCCCAGTTAGGAGGTGGTTTTAATAAATAGACTAGGCAAGAAATGAAGAGGTCCTCACTAGCAAAGATTCCGGAACTCAAGGGACTCCAGATCCTTTTCTGCCGGTTGGAGACTGAGGGAATTTCCAGAGGCCTCTCGAGAGTAAATAGGCTGAAGTCTCGTCTGGGCACAGCTCTGGGGAGGCAACGCCACTGACACTGGAGCCCAGCACGCTCATGTACATTGTTCCCCTTGCAGGACCTGGAGCACCATTTAGGCCTTGCCCTAAACGAGGTACAGGCCGCCAAGAAGACGTGGTTTAACCGAACACTGAGCTCCATAAAGACGGCAACGGGAGTTCAAGGGAAAGAAACTTGCTGAGTGAAGCGACTGCCTCCAGACACCTTCAGAAAACACGACACCTTTTGTTGCCTTTTTTGGCCAGATGTGTGATTCTGTGACATGTCCCAGGACCAGAATGTACCTAAGTCAGATCCGTAGAAGCATGTTGGTAGGTCATTGGACCAGAGCTCATGAAGCAGGCAGCCTCTGGGGTAAGGCTCTCCTAACTACTGATGCTAACAGGCCTGCCGGCTGAGTGACGCTCTGGACGCGCTCTGGGAAGCCATCTCTGTGGCACCCAGGCTTCTTTCCGGTGTGGGTCACCGCCTCACCCAGCCCAAGGGCTGAGTTGACGTTGTCAGAGTTTGGGGATCCTTCAGGCTTTTGGTTTTTTTCTAAACCTTTAATCTTTTTTTTT